>NC_081521.1:13344989-13644989 GCF_030273125.1 Centropristis striata
AGTAGGGATTGGAATTTGGTCTCTTTTTAGTGATCCAGATCATTTGACTCAGCTCACCAAGAAGAGCCGCTCTTTCAGCTCCCATAAGCTCTTCATTGGACCACTTATACCTTTTATAATTCAGACAAATTTAGCGCTGTTTCGACTTGTGATTTGTATTTGAACACACAATTTCATTTGCATTTACAGTTGTAAAATCCCTTGTAACTCTCTAACTTGCTTGAAGAACCACTATGCTACACAAAGCAGGTAGAAAATGCCTATAAAAACCTGAGCATAGAAATTAAAAAAGGCATATTGACATTTTTCTTTTTTTTTTATTTAAACACACACACCGGTGGAGTAGTGGCAGAAGCAGCATGCCAGCCTGCTTTTTTTAATGTTCAGTTCTCAAATCCCTGTGTAAGTTATTAGTGGACTCTGCTAGATAGGAGAGCTTCACTCTACAAATCCTACACTGTGCTTTCATGTTGTCACAAGTGTCAAAATGCTTCCAAATGCTACTTCTTTTTCAACTTTCACTCACGTAACACCCGTCGGTGTCCACAGCACCTGCAGCTACTGTTCTAAACGAGAAAAGTTTAAAAAAAGAAAGAAGAACGTGAGCCGGTTCCCATCGTTCACTTTAAAGAGCCGGCTCTTAGAACCGACTCGTTCACGACTGACACATCACTATTTCAGAGGCCACTCTGCACATCGGCTTATAGACATGAAACTAAACCTCCAATCAACAGAAGAAGTGGCTTAGCCTTAATCTTTGTGCAGCTGCTCATGCTTGATTACATTGACTTGGTTCTTTTCAGGAATCCTAAATGTACTGGATGCTTGTTTTTCCCCTTACAGATTCCAAAGAGTTATCCATCACAACTATAAAGGTATTCTTCCTTTCTGCCTTTCTCCATACTAGAATGCCTTGTGCAGCTTTGAAACACATTGTGAAATAATAGTTTTTGGGTTATTATGAGAAGGGTCTTATTTTTGTACTTGGGCCATAATCTATCAGTACTCATACATTTGTATTGGCCAAGATAATTGTGAAGATCATTCAAAGTGATATCACCCGGGGTTCAAATGGTCAATCAGACAGGATGTAAACAGTCTCTTTGGTTAGCCACAAAACAGGAGGAGGATGTGAAGAGCCCCTGGAGCTGGTTTCACGTAGAATAACCAAGAACCACGCCCTAAACCCAACAGGAAGTCAGCCATCTTGAATTTAATTTGCAACTTTTTTTTTTGCCTTCTCCAGGCTCCGTATTTTAACAAACTCCTACTAGAGATTTAAGCCTCTTAACCCTCCCAAATCTTAAGTCTTATGATTAAAACGTATTGATAGCTGATAAGAGTTTAATTTAAGAGCTGATATCTAGACATTTTTCATGGTTTTCTTGATAATAACCAAAATCATTATCAAGGAAACCAAGTAAAATGTCTAGATATCAGCTCCTAAACTAAACTCTTATCAGCTATTTTCGTTTTAACATTATATTTGTCCAAAAAAAGTTAGTTGTACCAGGCATTAAAATGAACAAGAAATTGAAGAAAACATAATAAAAACTTTTTTCCATGACTGTAGATCAGATTTACCTCTAATAAGGTCAGACTGGCCTCAAGATGTTGATGATGCTTTGTGGTGAAGGTTGAGTTTTCGTTCACGGTGGAATGGGAACTTTTTTCTTTTTTTCCGATCAGCCCCAAATTTTTCATGCTTGATAAGAGGCAAGGTCTTATAGCTCTACATCTCAATATTGTCTCCACACCTCTCCCTATGATTTAGTAATGCCCCTTTCATTATGCATTAACTGTTTGTGCAGGGTAGACTTAGTAGAGACTCCCTATTTAATTGTTTTAATTTTGCCCCACCCACGTTCTATTTGGAGGCATCATTGCACTGAGGAGAGAGTTTACTTTTCATGATTACTCATTTCAACTGGGCAGTGTTGTCACAATACTAAAATGTTCAACTGGATATAATACTCAGGAAAATATTCGATACTCAATACCATTTTCGATACCACAAGGATAAAAACAAAGACCTCAAAATTTAACAGAAATATTTTTACTAACAAGAAAAATGCAACATGTAAAAATTAACAGAACCACAGTTTAAATATTTATAATAAAAAACAGTTGTGCAAAAAGAAACTGCAACTATGATAACAAGCTTCAGGTCTGAGGTAGTGCAAAAAATAAATAAATACAATAAACAATAACCATTAGAACAATATTTTGAGATTGTATGCTGTGCACGGGGGGGTATCAATACTTTTGAAAATAAGTATTGTATCCGGATACAACGTTTTAGTATTGATACTTTTTTGAGTATCGATACTTTTGACAACACTACAACTGGGCCGCATGCCACAAACACTGCTGACATGGTCCGACAACCACGTAACCTGTTCCTGCCAGCACCTCCTGCGTATCAGAACAATCTTATCACAACTGATAGAAATGACTAAACTACGAAAATAAGACCCAATTGGTATATTTTTATTTAATTATTTTCTGTCTTTTTTAAACCTTTAAATTGTCCTGTCCAGTCAGGTAATAGCTGTTTCTGATAATCAACTTGTTTTGAAATATTTCCAGAGATAGTGTCTCGATCTTGGAACAAGAAAGATTATGTGAAACAAAGTGATTTGTATCAGTACACTACTACAGAAATCAGTGGCGGTTCTAGACCAGTTTTACTGTGGGGGCCAAGAAAGGGCCAATGTTTAATCAGAGAGGCACATTAAACAACGGCAAAGATGATATTTAAGCATTCAAAACCTTTATTTTAGCTTATGAGACTTACCAACAGTAACAATTATTTTTGTACGACAATGACATTTCTCATTTTTGTGCACAATTACTTTGTTTTATATTGAAAGTGCAGTACAGTGAGAATAATTTTTTATACACAAACTTTTATTGCACAATTTAAGTATTATACAATGTACACATTCTGGGTTCCTTTTGTGTACAATGTGATATTGTTTGAACAAAAAATAGGTAATTTTTCCTTTGTTCATCATTATAAATTGATCATTTTATTATTAATTTGACACAAGGGCCACAGCAGGGGCCAAGGTCTTCTTCACAGGGTCAGTGGCCCCTGTAGGCCCCTGTGTAGAACCGCCACTGACAGAAATTAGAGGATAAGAAAAACATTTTTGCAGTGAAATAATCATTAAATATTGCTACACATCAGATGCACACTGCTCATCCTGTAAATATTACTGTTAAATCTAGAAAAAATCTTTCACATGCTGATATTATCCCACTGTTACATAAATATTTACATTATTCCTTCAAATATATACATGCATTATGTATATATTCAAAGCATGCTATCACTTTCACTGCCCCTTTCAGCCCAGTTGGCCCCCTAATGATCACTCCCCATTAAAGTGATGTTGTTTTTTCTGTTGTCCTTAGGAAGAACCCTACACCATGAGCAAGGGCTCTGAGCTGGAGGGCTACTGCATCGATCTGATCTCTAAGCTCGCTGAGAAAATGAACTTCACGTACAAACTGCACCTGGTGAAGGACAGCCGCTACGGGACCATGGACTCCAGCGGCAACTGGAACGGCATGATCGGTGAAGTCATCAGAGGGGTAAATCCTGCACCAGTCAACTGTACTGGCTCTCATTAACCCTTTGGAGTCTCGGGCTGTTTTGTCCTTTTTTAGGGCCCGAGCAGGCAACGACCTGCGAGGTCCCTATTGTATTTCGAATGATTATTTATTATTTTTATTTTTATTTTTCTCGTGACGAAATGATCGCATTTTTCACTGCCTGAACATACCCCAAAACTCATGAAACTTTAAATATAAGTCACACCTGGCGAAAAATTGTATAATCTATTGTCATCCTGAATTTTCACCACTAGGTGGCGCTATAATAAAGTAAAGTGTGTTTTGGCTAATAACTCCCACATACTTTATCGCACATTCGAAAACCTTATATCCACGCGTTCACTGAGTTGTGCTGAATCTTGTGATAAAGGCCACAGCCATTTTCGCCTACCGTTTTTTTTTTTTTCGCAAATTCGCGAAATGTCGTAAACCTACTTTTTCGAACTGCGTGCAGTCCTAGTATTAATTACTTTTCATTCAGCAATTAAAAAATGTTAACCGTGCCATGCTGGTATTATAGTTTTTTATTTAAAATTTGAGTTTAAAATCAACTGATACAAAGGATTATACAAAATATAATTTTCTTTGGTTTTACCAGAAAACATAAAAGACTTAAAAGAACAAGCAAACTTACAATTGTGTCATACTTGTAAGCACACCTCACCTATATGAGCTGATAATTATTATTTCACTCACTGGATCAACATATTTGAACCCAACAGAAACAAACAAACAAAAAAAGTTTTTCTTTTTACTTTCAAAACTATCTTTCTTAATCAGGAATTTTAAATGTCACAAATGTGAAAACAGGTTGCAAATATAACACAAAAACAGAAAAATGAGAATATAATCTAGTTTTATATTTTTTATACTAAATATATTTGACCTTATCTCTGGCTTTACTTGAACTATCATCATCAAACAAAAACTGTCATGGAGCTTCAAGGCAGAACTTTAGATGGAAGTTGGCGTTGATATTATTTAGCTTCAACTAAACAGCTGGACATGCAGGAACACATGGTAAACATGTTACTGAGACTGGGATGTTACACTCCAACCAACATTCAAAACACCAGGAACTGTAAGATTTAATAACCTTATTGGGGCTGAGATGGATAAACCAAAGGAAATAAAGGCAAAATGTATTATGACCTCTTTGAATCCCTCACCCAACACATAGCCCATTACAAAAAACTAAACTAATAAAAACTAAAATAAAACTAAGCATTTTCAAAAAATAAAAAGGTAACATAAGATTAGATAAGATATACTTTATTCATCCCAGCAGAGAAATGTAGGTGTTCCAGCAGCCAACATACACACAACACAACGCAACGCAACGCAACGCAACGCATACATACAAAACATGAGCCCACAATACATAGCCTAGTATAGAAGAAATGGAATGGATGGTCCATGTGCATTAGTAGCTGTTACTCCTAGATAACAGTTACAGCAGGTGTGAAAATATACAGGTGTGTAAATAAACAGATGTGCAAATATACATGTCCAAAAATACAGTTTGATACATACAGTATAAGCAGATTAAGCTAAAGTAAAAAACTAAACTAAAAGCAAACTCACTCTAAAACTAATTAAAACGAACTGAATTTGAAAACCAAAAATCACTAAAACTAAACTAATGATGGTGTGTGTGTGTGTGTGTGTGTGTGTGTGTGTGTGTGTGTGTGTGTGTGTGTCAGGAGGCTGACCTGGCCGTGGCCCCTCTGACGCTCACTGCGGTCAGGGAGCAGTTTGTAGACACCTCGGCCCCTTTCATGCACACAGGGATCGGCTTCATCATGCGTAAGGACTCGGCCTCTGAAGAGAGCAGCTTCAGCCTGCTGTCACCTTTCTCCACCAACATGTGGATCGGCGTCCTCATCGCCTTCCTGCTAACAGGGTTCTGCATATTCCTGGTGGGCAGGTAAATGGAAGTTTCTAAATAACGCCACACTGCTGTGGAGCTGCTGCTAATATTATAGCTGTAATCCCATTTCCAAAAAACGTTCAAACATTAATAAAACAAAGTGAGACATACAGTCATGGAAAAAAATATCAGATCATTATTTTCTTCAGTTTCTTGTTCATTTTAATGGCTGGTTCAACTAAAGGTACATTTGTTTGGACAGATATAATGATAACAACAGAAATAGCTGATAAGAGTTTCATTGAAGAGCTGATATCTAGATATTTAACATGGTTTTATTGATAATAACCAAGATTATTAGGAAACAAGGGTGGTCTAATAATTTAGTAGTTACTAGTTCCAGTGGTGGAAGAAGTATTCAGATCCCTTACTTCAGTAAAAGTACTAAAACCACACTGTGAAATTACTCCACTATAGTCCTGTATTCGAAACTTACTGAAGTAAAAGTACAAAAGTATCAGCATCAAAATGTACTTAAAGATTGTCCAAATATATTATTATATTAAGCTTTAATTGACTGTTGTCAAGGTAGGGCTTATTTTAACTACTTAATATACTTTTATGTGGTTTAATTAATAAAAAAGCATGATCATTTTACATTTATTATGTTTTTTTATGTTAAATCTCGACCTGAAAAGTAACTAAACTAACTAAAGCTAAAGATAAATGTAGTGGAGTAAAAAGTACAATATTTACCTGAAATGTAGTGAAGTAGAAGTATAAAGTTATATAAAATGGAAATACTTAATGAAAGTACAAGTACCTCAAAATTGTACTTACATTGTAATAAATTATTCTGTAGTAATTTCATTTTACTTAATATATTTGATAAAATGTATTCAATATAAATGCGTCCTTGATGTTGAGGCAGTTGTTTAAGTAACTTTAATATAAAAATGTCTGAGGTATAATCTACTTATTTTGATCACATTAAATATAATCTTTATGTGTATGTAATTCTAAATCAAGAGAATTTTGAATGAATCCAACACAATAGATTTAGTTCGTTTTTAAATGACAGGCACTTCCTGTTAAGTTGTTATTAACTCAACTTGTAACGTAGTTAGATTTAATTAATAATATTGCGTGCAATCTGTTGCCTCAATTTATTGAGTAGCTATTGTTTATCTTTTTTTACAGTGTAAGTAGCCTACAGGACTTGAGTAAATGTACTTAGTTACATTCCACCACTGACTAGTTCTAGTGCTGGTGCTGCCTCAGCCAGGAAGAAAGCAGTTTGTGGTTTGAGATCAGCAAACAGTTTTCCTGGCAGAGAGCGTTTTTTTGGCTGTCTAAATGCAACAAGATTAGGCACCGGCTCTAAACCGGTCCTTGAACTGCTTTGGTGTAAAATGGGTAAAAGAAAGATGTGACTTTCAAATACAAATCCAGTTCTTCTGTTAAAAGGGCTTGTAGAACCTGATAATGTAATACATTTCCGATAATGTAATAAAAATCTGCACTTGAGTCCATTGAAAATGTAATAAAACCTGATAATGTAATAACCTCCCGATAATGTAATAAAGTGCATTTCCCAATAATGTAATTCACTTTTTACCAATAATGTAATAAAGTATGACATTAATGGGAGGTTATTACATTATCAGGTTAGCCTTCATTTCACAACTCCTGATAATGTAATAATTCCCCAATATTGTAATAATTTAACAGCAGACCACCCATTACTTGGGTTCAAGTGGTGATACTGTGTAGGCAACTCTAGCTCAAGAGCTCTAGCGCCACCAACAGGTCAAAGTTGAATGTTTATTCACTTTTGACCCGTTCATCCGTTTTTCACAAACGAGGTATCCATGACAACACGAATGCATTCAACAGCTTCTTGAAATCTAAAGGTGCTCGGTGTTATACTTTATTACATTATTGGGAAATTCACTTTATTAAATCATTGGGAAGTTATTACATTATCAGGTTTTATTACATTTTCAGTGGACTCAAGTGCAGATTTTTATTACATTATCAGGGTTATTACATTATCAGGAATTTATTACATTATCAGGTTCTACAGGGCTTTGACCCAAACTTTTTTTTGTCAAATCCTAAACCTTCCCCTACCCCTAAACCTACCCAGGCAGGTGAACGTTCAAACTGATAAACAGAATTTCTTCTTCTGAGGTTTTTGTTTGTCCCCAAACAGCTTCAGGTACATCACCACCTCCTTCAAGGCTGCAGAATTAGCAGGCAAAACAACAAAGGGTGATTGTAATCAAATTTGTGATTAAGACGCATTCCTGTGTCTAAGTGTAAATCAAGCACTTGATATGAAATTTAAATGGGGTCAAAGAGACACAAAATGAATACAAAGAGATGCAAAACTACACACTTTGTGTACCAAGGCACAACAACAAAATAATGAAACAGATTATGTGGCCTTATCAGAGGCTCCTAATTTATTACATTTCCTGCCAGTAGCTCCACAGACATCCACAGAGAGTTATATGTCAGTGAACAGACTTATAAATATGAATCTTGCTGCTGCAAGTGCAGCTTTAACAGTGCTGGTGTTAAAGCCTTTCATTGGTCTGCAGGATCAGTCCCACTGAATGGATTGAGACGGACACAGAGGAGCCCAGCTTTACATTGCTGCACAGCTTCTGGTACATCACAGGAGCTCTCACCCTGCAAGGTAACACACTCTTTATATGCTCTCAGAATAAATATGCTGCACTGTAAGCTGATAATTGGACAGTATGTCAATGTGAAAAACTCTTTAATTAAAGTAAGTGGATTTAAGTGCAGTCACAATAAGCACCGTGTCCTCTGCACCTTATGCATGGAATATGCGCCAGAAAGAATGGAAATTAACTGAATTTGTTTCTTTGAGCACTTTTAAATCCAAACTAAGAGTTATTGAGGCCAATTCCATAACATGCACTTGTTTCTCATGACGTGTTTAAGGTCTGTATGTTATGTAAATATGTAACTGTATTCTGTGTTTGCTGCCTCTTGGCCAGGGCTCCCTTGAAAAAGAGGTTCTTAATCTCAATGGGATATTCCCTGGTTAAATAAAGGTTAAATAAAATAAAAAAATAGGATTTAAAGTAATGTAATGTGTATGGTATAAACTTATACTTTAGAATACATGACTTATATTTACAGTCACACAGTATATTTAATGAAATGTAGTACATAAAACTACAAATCAAGTAGTTATCCTACAGCATATCAAATTCCTGGATTTGTTTTTTGCTCTTTGCGTAAACGATATAATAAGAAATTCTTTGGATGAGAAAGCTTTTTTGAAAGAATCATTGGTTGGGAAACAATTATATAAAATGCAAAAGTAATTCCAATTCAATGACGATTATATTCAGTGTTGAGATGTTTTGGTAAACTTGATGCACCTCCTTTTACATTCTCAATAAGCTGGACAACTAGAGGAATAGTCTTTGAGGGAAAGTGAATTGTAAAACTGAATCAGAGCAACCATAAAATAATGTAATGCTCTAAAATGATAACATACAAAATTCAAGGTGGTTATCATTATTTAACCCTATTTGAGCAGGAATTTATATAATGAATATAACTATCAGCTTTTAACCCTCTGGAGTCTCCAAAAGCACCAAAGCATGGCTTCTTCATCACATCCAGACGTAAAAACAAAGCAGACCAGAAAAAGACACAAAATGACCAAAAAAGACATAAAATGACAAAAAATACACAAAATGACTAAAAAATCAAACAACTACAGAGACAAAATTATAAAAAAAGACACCAAAAAGACACAAATGACCAAAAAAGACACAAAATAACTAAAAAAAACCCACCAACAACAGACACAAAATGCCCATAAAAGACACAAAAAAGAGACAAAATGACTTACAAAGACACGAAAAGACATGAAAAGGATTCAAAAATGGACAAAATAGCCCTATAAGACTCCATTCAGTTAAAAGAGTGGGGTTCCTGTGCAGCCACTGAAAGCTGTCTCTGTCCTCTCAGGTGCTGGTCCTCACCCCAAAGCCCTGTCTGGACGGCTGGTCAGCGCCATCTGGTGGCTGTTTGCTGTGCTGCTTTTGGCCAGCTACTTCAGCAACTTCAACTCCACGTTGCACTCCAACAACAAAAACTTCTCCATCAAGACTTTTGAAGACCTGGCCAACCAGAATGTGATCGATTATGGCACGGTGGAGTCTGGCTCCACCATGCTGTTCTTTAAGGTACATTCAGCAGCTCCTCAACAGTTTACAGGGACATCTAAAAAATGTTTGAATATCCTGAAAAAGTTAAAAAAAAAATTTTAATCAATTATTTCAGAAAGTGAAACTCGTATATTATAAAGATTCGTTACACAAAGAGTGAAATATTTCAAGCCTGTTTTTCTTGTAATTTTGATGATTATGGTTTAGAGATAATGAAAACACAAAACTCAGTCTTAGAAATTAGAATATTACATAAGATCAATCAAGAAAAAAATTCTGAGACACTGAGTTTTGTGTTTTTTTGACTTTCTGAAATGATTGACAAAAAATATTGAACTTTTTTCATGATATTCTAATTTTTTTAAATGTACCTGTATAGTTACAGTAGATTCATAACATCTGGATAGGTTGATAGAACTGAAATCTTGCACACTCCAAATACACTGCACATGAGAGGATTCAAATGTTTTATTTTGCATTGTTTTGTTTCCCAGAATTCCAAGAACCCCATTTACCGGCGAATGTACCAGCACATGGAGCGGAAGAAGAGCTACGCATCCAGCATGGATGAGGGGATTCGCCGCGCTCAGGAGGGAGACTACGCCTTCATCGGGGAGGCTGTGTCTCTGGACCTGGCCGTGGCTCGCTACTGCAAACTGTGTCGTTCACAGGAAGTCATCGCCTCTAGATCCTACACCATCGCAGCACCTATAGGTGAGTCTGGACCTCTGGTGGAAGAAGTATTCAGATCCCTTACTTAAGTAAAAGTGCTAATACCACACTGTGAAATTACTCCACTACAAGTAAAAGTCCTGCATTCAAAACTTACTGAATATAAAGTACAAAAGTATCAGCATCAAAATGTACTTAAAGTATCAAAAGTAAAAGTACTCATTATGCAGAATGGACCCACTCAGGTTTTTATATTTATTCTAAATATATTATTAGATTATTTGTATTGATGCTTTTATGTAAGAAGTGTTTTAATTTTTTAAAGACATCATTTAATAACTTAATATACTGTTATAAGATATAATTAAAAAAATATCTAATAATTTTAAATTGATCATGTTTTTATGTTAAATCTCGACCTGAAAAGTAACTAAAGCTGTCAGCTAAATGTAATGGAGTAAAAGGGACAATATTTGCCTCTAAAATGTAGTGAAGTAGAAGTATAAAGTTACATAAAATGTAAATACTCAAAGCAAGTACAAGTACCTCAAAATTGTACTTCAGTACAGTACTTCATTCAATGTACTTAATTACTTTCCACCACTGGTCTCTACCTGGGAAGTTGCTCTTCTCTTTCCCTTCCAGCTGTGAGTCTGAGGCCGCAGACACACTGAGGCAGAAACACACACATGAACACAAACATTTAAAACACATAAAACTAGAGTTATTCCGATTCAGATACCAGTATTGGAAATACTGGCCTGGAAATTCAATCCAATCCACTTTATTTGTATAGCACATTTAAACAACAAAAACGTCTCCAAAGTGCTGTACATAAAATCAACAATAAAACAAACATTTCCATATACCAATCAGCAATAAAAAATAAGTGTATACATCTAAAATGATGCTATAAATAAAACAATACAATCAAACAGATAAACATAGTTAAATAAATAAAAGACATAGTTAAAAGTAATAAAATAAATAAAAGACACAGAGGACCACAAAACTCACGCAAAGTTAAAAAGCCAAGGAATAAACATGGGTCTTAAGACGACACTTAAAACACTCCACTCAGATACTGCCGAAAATGCTGCATCGGTATCGGCGAGAACTGGAGTCCAGGCACTGATCCGATACCATGTAATTTATTAAATTAGTAATCTATTTACTGGTTCGCTCCGTTAAGCTCTGGCACAGTTAAAATCTCAAGCGGTAGCACACGTGTTGCTAATTTTAACACAAGCAATTTAATTAAACGTCTGAAGGCGCGTCACCCTAAAGAGCACGACAAATTTTCTAAAACAAAAGGGAAAAAGGACGAGCTGCAGCAGCAAACTCTGGAAGCTGCCTTCCAGCAACGAGACAAATTCCCCAGAGAGCGTAAAAGCAACCAAGATAACAGACAAAATCCTGAAATAATTATCCTGGATGACCAACCCATCTGTTGTCGAAAATGTGGGATTTCACCGCTTAATGACCACAATAACCACAATGATAATCATATCACAGTCATGCAGGTGTAGTGTGATATTTTTTTAATATTTTTATAACATACTTGGTATTGGCCGATACCCACAGCACAAGTATCGGAATCGGTATCGGGAAGGAAAAAATGGTATCAGAACATCTCTACATAAAACACTTCAGCAAACAGGCAGTGAATGAAAACACTTTTCCATTTTCATTTTGTTTTTTTTTGTTATTTTTACTTAAATATTTTATAAGCGTTTATACATTTTAATCATTTAATCTATTATTTGTATGTGAGTAGGGTTGCAAAGGGGTGAAAATTTTTCGATACATTTACGATAAATTTTGAGAAACTTTTCTTGGGAATTAATGGGAATTACCTGGAAATTGGGGGTAATTCTAACAAACTGTATCATATGCAAATACAAATATAAACATTTTGTTTTGTCATAAGTAGGGTTGAAAAGAGGTGGAAAACTTCCGCTAAATTTCCAGAAACTTTCCACGGGAAGTTAAGCTGGGGAATTTAGGAAAAATTGAAAAATGGGAATTATGATAAGGTTTGCGATTTGTAAAAAGTTGGGGTTATTAAACACACTCTTTCTTAATTCTTCACTTTTTCAGGCAGGTATTCATTGCATTGCAAACTCAAAAAGTGCTCCATTACTCCCATTTGTAAATTTTATTACATTGAGACTACAGGCATGCAAAAAACAAAGGTCTCTAGTAAAAACCAGTATTTCTCATTCAGAATGCAACTCGCTGTATTTTGCAACATTTAAAAAAAAAAAATTAATAATCAAACTAAAACTGTAAAAGGTAGGGGGAGAAACTTTGATTTTGACAATTGAAGGAACATGCCAGATCAATGGAGTCCCACTTTCAATAAAAATGTGGATCATGCAAAACATAGACACTCATTAAATTAATGTGAAAGATCAATATTCCTATAAATACACCTACAGAAAACAAATGAATATTCCTCTCCATTTACCTCCAAATTGTGACCACTGTTGTATCTTTATTTCATTGATATAGTTATTAATTGAATAGTTCATTAATGAGTTATTCATGTGTAATACATTTAGTTAAAAAGGTTAAAAAGGGATAAAATATTTACAAGGAGTCATTCATTTCATTTCTGTTTACGCAAGTTAAAATACTCTGTACAGTGACTCATACAGACCACAAGGTGGCAGTAGCGTTCTACTCTAGAGTAAAAGGTTAAGAAGAAGTGTTGTTTTTGGAGAAGAAGTCAGAAAAAACGATGTTTTCAGTAGTGTTATGCCGCTCATTTTTCCTCTTAGTCAGGCGGCTTAGCTAAATAAAGGGGAGACGCCGGACAAAAGCACCAAATTTTTCCACATACTCTCTATCACCATAGGTTTCAATTTTTGGTAGGAGCCACTTCATCAAGATTGCGGATCGGAGATGGCAGCCATATAAAGTCTATGAGAAATGGTATATCTTCCAAGCCACTTAGAAGGTCAATCTTGGTGTCAAAATCTACATTTTCTGGGTCAAGAAATTATTTAAAGCTATTGAGAATATCACTAGATGATCATTTGATCAAATAGATATGTTCATTTCCACCCAGACTGGTAGGTCTTCAAGTGCTGCAGCAGGGCGTTGAAAATGTTTGGAATCTATGTTCACGGGAGAGTGAGGATTAGCTGCCATGTACACTGCTCAAAAAAATCGAGGGAACGCTTTCATCTCATGTCAGATCTTGATCAACACATTATTTACAGTGAGTCATCTAGTGATATTCTCAATAGCTTTAAATGATTCCTTGACCCAGAAAATGTAGGTTTTGACACCAAGATTGACCTTCTAAGTGGCTTGGAAGATTTATTGTTTCTCATAGACTTTATATGGCAGCCAACTCCGATCCGCAATCTTGATTGCTCCTACCAAAAATTTAAACCTATGGTGATAGAGTGGTCACATTACTGAGTGGACAGTTCTGCTCAGCCACAGCACAAACAAGGTGAGTCTACTTTGTCTGTAGTGTTACATAAATACACAGCCATATAACTCCTGATCTTTTCTAATTAATGATTCCTAGACCAACCAATTTTTTTTCCAAATTTAAAATCTACCATGTTGGATTCCCAGCAGAAAGCCGGAGATCTCAAAGCCCTGTTCCACCTCTCTTTGCTCCACCAGGTTCCCCCCTTGTCAAGACCTTATCCATGGCCGTCCTCCAGCTCAGTGAGTCTGGTGAGCTGACTTATCTGCAGCAGAAGTGGTGGGCCAGCAGCTGCATGGGCGCTGACCAGGCCCACCCCTCAGACGCCCTGCAGCCCCATGACTTGCAGGGTCTCTTCCTCCTCCTGGGCCTGGGACTGGGTGTTGGACTCCTGGTGGCCCTGCTGGAACTCGTATCTAGGGCCCGCAACCAAGCTAAGGATAGCAAGGTAGGGAGAACCACAATGTGACTTTGGTAAGCCCCACTAGTGTTACTAATGGCTTAAATCAGTCTCAAACTCAAATTACCTGGCGGCCGCTGGAGGCAGTATCAAAATGACCAAAAAAAGACACAAAATTACTAAAAAAAAGACACAAAATGACAGGAAAAAAACTAAATTACTTAAAAAAGACACAAAATTATAGAAATAAACTAAATTACTTAAAAAAGACACAAAACGACCAAAAAAGACTCAAAATTATTATTCTTTATCTTATATTTTCTTCTAAATGGGGCCATTATTTACACTATTAACATCAAATTGTCTTATAGAAGATTTTTTACTAGTGATTGAGACCATAGTGTTGTCCTAAAAAAAACTTAAGGTTATAAACAGGGGTGCACATAACTTTTTTGCTCTAGTACTCAGGGGAGCACCTGGAGATGTTACTTGGTGCTCATTGAGCACCCGAGACGCGGACCCGCCCCGCAGGAATGATAAAAAAGGGATAAAGGTCGAATACATTTTTGCAAAAACATTTATTCATTAATAATCAACATTGAAACACTGAAATGAACTGTTCAGTGCTCTTTGAGCTCAGTTTCCTTGAAATTAACATAGCTATGCAAGCTGGACATCGTCCTCATCACTACTTTCACTGCTTTCATCACTGTCACTTTCAACCACCATGTCCATGGCAGTCTTGGTAGAAGAAGAGGATGTAGGCCTACTCCTCCCTCCCTGGCTGAGCCTGCGATCACTTGTTTTCATCCACAGGTCCACAGCAGGCTTTGGGTCAAAAGTCTCTGATGTCAGCTTGGACATGTGGATGTGCATCAGGGATGAGAGGCGAGAGTCTGACAGGCAGGATCTGTACTTGTTTTTTATCATATTGAGGTGAGAAAATCCTCTCTCACATGCAGCACTGCTCAAGGGCAGTGCAAGGGACAGCAGAATTACTTTCCAGATGTTGGAGTAAGTTTCTGGGTTGCTTGACTTCACTATTTTGACCAAGTCATACACAGAGGAGGATGCTAAACGTTTGGCTGACTGCTTTAACCTCATCCACTCCCTCAGAGTGGAGTCTCTGTCAACACACATGCTGCCCTCATAATTCTGGAGGATGCCACTCAGTGTGGTGTTGCCAAAACTGTGGAGGTCTTTTATTTCCTGAGGCCAAGTAGAAGGATCAAATATTAAAAATTGATCACATGATTTGAGGGATTCATATCTAGATTCAAATTCCTTAATTAGACCCCTCAGTACATCATTTCTGTCCCTGTCAGCATCCACATTTGCAACAGTCTCTTTCCTGTACTGCTGGTCATCACTCTCAACTAGAAGTGTCAGCTGTCCAACTGCTACCATGAGCTCATCTTTGCATTCACCAATAGTCAGCCTTTCTTGCTGAAACTTAAGAGAGAGGGTCTGCAAGACTTTCCCAGTGTCAAGCATGTGGGCAAGGAAACAGTGAAATCGCTCTGTGCACACATGTTTCAGGTCATTGTCATCACTTGTGGACAGCTGAATTTTGATGGCAGGTAACAGTCTCCATATTTTCAACAGAGTCTCCTGTCTCCATGCAGACCATCTAATGTTGTGAAACTTTCCCAATTTCACAAAGGCAATGCCATTCTCATCACACAGTTTCTTTAGTTGTTCCGATTTCTTTGCACCCCCCTTCTGTAAATAAAAGCTAAGCAGCCTGACAACAGAACGATTAAAAGACTCACAGTATGGCACCAGGCGATCAGCTGCCTTTGCGCAGTTCTCCAGCGTGTGGGCGGTGCACAGTACGTGCACCAGGGCATCTCCGATGACGACTCTCTGTCGTAGTTTAGGAATGACGCCGTTGTATTTCCCCACGTTGACAGCTGCTCCGTCTGTGCACACCGAGACCAACTTGGTCTTCCACTCATCCGTTAATCCACACGCATGGAAAAGTTGCACAAGTCCATCCACAATGTCCTGTGCTGATCGCTGCGCCCCCAGATTAATTAATCCAAGAAAATCAGAGCTGCACTCTCCGTCGCTCGACACAGACACGATGTACACGATTTCCTGCTCTGTTTTGTTTATGTCCTCTGAACCGTCAAAGAGCAGACCCCAAAATTCAGCCGCTTTTAATTTTTCATGAAGTTGTGAACTGATTGTCGTAGCAATCGTCTCCATTATTCGGGTCCCCCCCTCACGTGAGTGATATGCAGTCCCGACATTAACGCCAAGCCTTTCTAACAGGGGAATGTCCTCTTCATAAGAGCTCAGAGGACGTGCATGTTTGGCTTTGTGAAAAGCCAACAAAAATAGATTCGACAGTGCTTTACGCTGTTCTTCATTTATTTTGTCCTGCCACCCGTCAAGGGGGCGACTCCGATGCTGGCTGCTCCTATTATCAATAGTTTGCACAATATTAACGTGCTCCTTGCTTTTCTCATGCTTGTCGAATGATGGATGACTGTAATTCTTTGTGCCTATATAATAAGCGCTGCTTTTATCAGCCAGATCAGGATGTTCGCGGCATATTTTGCACCACATCACGGTGCGCTCATCATCACTTTGGAGCCACCATACCTCCTGCAGCCATTTCTCCGAAAACAATCTCTTTTTGTGCGGCTCAGGTGGCGGTTCCGTCCGGCGCCTTTTTGGAGGTGGTGGTGCAACACTAAAATAGTTGCTTAGCGGGGCTTGCTTCTTTGACATTTTGAAGAGCAGTAGACAGCTGCGAATAAGACAGGAATATCAGTAAACAAATTTGCCTCTCCCAGTGTTACTGAGGGGTGTGGTAAAGCACTGTATGATTTTGGGTTTGCTGTGTGGCGGTCTGAACACCGATGCTAACACCGTTGTTGATTGCGCTGATAGCGGATCGTCTGATTGGATAGAGGATAGCCTGCCGGCATCTGATTAGACAGAGTATGCACGCCGCCGACGCGTGCACACAGTCTGTGTGCGCACTCGTCCGACGCACGCACTCGGCCCGCCCCCTGTCACTCACTCAGCGCGCACAGAGCCACGGCAGTCTCCAGCCCTTTCGTACACCCGGCTACCCCAGCTGTTGGTGCGCACAGGCGCTTCAATGCGCTCGATGTGGTGCGCATCATTGCATTCTGGGTGCGCATGCGCACCTGCGCACCAGTTATGTGCACCCCTGGTTATAAATCAAGTGAGAAGTTTTCTCATTTTGCATTGTAATTAATGGACAGAGATGTTTTTGCAGCCAAACTTAGCGCCCCGTGCTGGAATTTTAGCTAGAATGCAGCTTAAGGCACTTCCTGGTTTGCCTCCCTGCTCAGACCTGGAGGTCACACACTCAATTACCATTGAAAAAAATGTCTGTGTTGTTTTTCATAAAAACAAACTCTTTTATTCATGAAATGAGTTACAATGACTCAAAAATATAGTAAAGACAAAGATAGAAAAAATAAAATCTGTACAAATCTCCAACTTTATGTCTAAACAGTTTCCAGCTGTGCTATCATAATGCTCAGGTGTTTTAATGATCAATCAGCCTTTAACACTAAAACATGCATTAACATAATGTGCCACTGGAACACAGGACAATATATAATTGATATTTCATAAGAAAATCAGCCGTTTCCTCTTTGATAGTCATTTACCACAATAACAACGGCTAGACTGTATGTCTGTTATTTTAAATTTTTAAAAATTGTGCTTTTCTTTAAAAAATAAGGACATTTATAAGTGACCCCAAACTTTAAGTGGTAGTGTATTTGGTAAATACTATGCTTGCTAAACATCAGCATGTTAGCATTTTCGTTATTTTTGCATGCTGACATTAGCATTTAGCACAAATCCACAATGTACAGTCTCATAGAGCTTCTAGCATTGCTGTAGACTCCTTTTTTAAAGAAAAAACAAAACCTTTCTTCTTTGTCTTTCACAGAAATCCTGCTGCTCGGTGTTGACATCAGAGTTAAACCGGCGATTTGGCAGCAAAGGGGAGAGTGCAGAGCAAGACGGCTCAGACAAAAGCAAAGCCTAAAGGAAAAGTTTACATGTTAGCTTTTTATAAGATAGAAAAGTCTGAAAGCCTCTGTAGAACTAACAGCCAATTGTTGTGTGATCCTTCAGTGTGTTTTGTACTCTTCCAGAAAAGACTAGACACCACGTGAAACACATCAACTAGCAGCTACAGCGTATTGAGCTACGAAACAAGTGACTTAGAGCTTCAAATTGCAAATAGTAGTGATTCTGAATTATTTACTATACAACAGTGTTGCATGATACTAGATATCCACACCCTACTCCCTACTAACTTGCATATATTTTGTTGAACTTTACTTGTTGTATTTTCTTGTATGTTCCAAATAAATCCTCCAATATTTCAAATTGTCTCCTGTTTTCTTGTATATGTTGAAAACCAGGACATTTTAGTGATTCACAGATATTTGTCAGGAATGGGAACACCCAGCTCACTGTGTGTTTTACTTTTGCTTAAACAAAGTCTACTTAATCAACCAGCTCTGACAAACCTGTTTAGGTTGCAGTGCCCTTAGGAAGTATGTATTGGTATAGTGGGAAATTAAGTAGATTTTTCAATTATGGCCAAATGAGGTTGTGTGTGAAAGTGGGATGTACAATGAGGTGTGATACTCTTGCGTAGTGTTAATATACCAAGTGTATATTGGGTAATACATGGATGTACATTGAGATATAAAGAGACAGAAATAGTTATTTTAAGAAAAGAAACATAATCATTCAACATGGTTAGACATATATACAGACACAGATATAGGAGGGAATAATTTACATGCAGCACAAACAAATGGATGTGAATAATGTGAGTAAGGGTTATTAGGTGTGTTGTGGAATGTGTAGATTGATTCATAACTATTGTGTTTCATATGTTGTGGCTATGCAGACCACTACAACGTCTGCAACTCCATAAAACGCTTACTGTTCATAAGGTACCACACCATTCAACACATACACATTGAACATTGATATTCACTGGAAACTATTTGAATATTATTAGAAAATCTAACCTTGTAGCCACTTTAAAACTCCTAAAGATAGGTAGGCTAAATAGACTTCCAGATGAGATGAGTCAGGGTGGAAATCCAGAGTGAGTTGTGTTACTGACCAGGCGTAGGCCTATCACACAATGGAGCGGAGCTCCCCTAAAAGGGGCGGGGCTCCCCTAAAAGGCGTCCGATCAGAAACAGTGCAATGCTGCAACACGTCCTACGTAAACAATGATATTTTGAAAAATGAATTAAAAAATCTTCAAAATCGAGGATGCACACCTTTGTGCCATGAGCAAGCCACATATGAAATCTGAAGTCAGTCAGAGAGATATGAACTAGACACACACACACACACACAGTCATGGAAAAAATTATTGGACCATTGATTTCTTCAATTTTTTTGTTCATTTTAATGCCTGGTATAACTAAAGGTACATTTGTTTGTACAAATATAATCATATATTAAGAGTTTAATTTAAGAGCTGATAGACATTTTCCAGGTTTTACTTGTTAATAACCAAAATCATTGTCATGGAAAAACATGGAAAATGTCTAGATATTAGCTCTTAAATTAAACTCTAATGAGATATTTTTGTTTTTATCATTGTATTTGTCCAAAACAAAAGTACCTTTAGTTATTATTAAATTAATTATTATCAAAAGGAAAAACATGACAAAAAAGACACAGAATTACAAAAAAGACACAAAATTACTAAAAGACACAAAATTATAAGAAAAAGACACAAAATGACCAAAAAAGACACAAAATTACCCAAAAAAAGGACACAAAATTACAAAAAAATACACAAAATTACTAGAAAAGACACTAAATCATTTAAAAAAGACACAAAATAATAATAAAAAAAGACACAAAATTACCAAAAAAGGAAACAAAATTACATTCCATAACATTTCCATTTCTTCCGGTAACAACAACACGGCAGATAATAAACGCTCCGGTAGCAGCTGCCTTTCTTTTGTTAACGTTGTCATAGAAACAAGTGAAACAAAGCTCCAGATTGCGCAATAAAGGGACCTTCCACACACAACACGGTAAAGTGACATTCATATAAAACTCACATTAAACTTTCATATCAAGGTGAGGGCCACAAAATATCGGCACGAGGGCCGCAATTGGCCCGCGGGCCGCCAGTTTGAGACCCATGCTCTACACACACTAGCACTCAAAAGTTTGGGGTCACCCAGAAAATGTCTGTGTTGTTTTCAATAAAAACAAACTCTTTTATTCATGAAATGAGTTACAAAATGAATTTAAAATATACTAGACACATAATAGTTTTAACCTGTACAAATCTCCAACTTTACCTCCAGATACTCAACCAGCTTGAGGAAGGATCATTTTATTTCTTCTCAAATCAGCACAAACAGTTTCCAGCTGTGCTAACATGATGCTCAGGTGTTTTAATGATCAATCAGGCTTCAACACTATAACGTGGATTAACACAATGTGCCACTGAATGGTTGCTGACAATATATAATAAATATTCCATAAGAAAATCAGCTGTTTTCCAAATTAACAATGTCTAGACCAGGGGTCTCAAACTCGTGGCCCATGGGCCAATTGCGGCCCTTGTGACGATATTTTGTGGCCCCCACCTTGATATGAAAGTTTAATGTGAGTTTTATATGAATGGCACTTTACCGTGTTGTGTGGAAGGTCCCTTTAATTCCTTTTTTTATTGGTAATTTTGTGTCTTTTTTTAATAATTTTGTGACTTTTTAAAATAATTTTGTGTCTTTTTTCTAATTTTGTGTCTTTTTTTGGTCATTTTGTGTCTTTTTAGGTCATTTTGTGTCTTTTTTGGTAATTCTGTGTCTTTTTTTATAATTCTGTGTCCTTTTTTGGGTCATTTTGTGTCTTTTTTGGTAATTTTGTGTGTTTTTGTAATAATTTTGTGTCTTTTTTAGTAATTTTGTGTCTTTTTTTGGTCATTTTGATTCTGCCTCCAGCGGCCCCCAGGTCATTTGAGTTTGAAACCCCTGGTCTAGACTATGTCTGTTAGTTTATTATTTTTGCTTTTCTTTCAAAAATAAGGACATTTCTAAGTGACCCCAAACCTTTGAGCGGTAGTGTATATACTAGATTTGATTCACATTTAAGTGTGCAAGTAAGATGTTATAATGGATGTTTTTCTGCTCAACTGACTCTAGCGCCTTGTTCTTTTTTCACTTTAATTCATGACTTTCTGTTGAACCATGTAGGATGTTTTGTTCCTTTGTAACTCTGTCCACTAAGACGATACATGTTTAATGTGGAGACTGAGTCACTTTTCAACGTACAGCTGGTTCTACACCCGTCTGTCCACCTGGAGGTGCTATTGGCTTTCTATTGGTATGAAACTCATACAGAGTTTTACTTGTAATACACTGAGTGAACATATAGAGTAGTGCAAAGAGGTGCAGTAACACACAGCCTTCTCAGTACGCGTCAGGTGGACTCAGGAGCTGGACTGCCTTCATAATCAGTGTTGGTAAACACATTTGGTGACAGAAGACATGAGTGAAAAGCTATTGCAATAAAGTACAGGTACATCTAAAAAAAATAGAGTATCATGAAAAAGTTCAATATTTTTTGTCAATCATTTCAGAAAGTGAAACTCATACATTAAATAGATTCATTACACGTAGAGTAAAATACTTCAAGCCTGATTTTCTTGTAGTTTTGATGATTCTGGCTTAGAGATAATGAGAACACAAAACTCAGCGTTTCACTATAAAATGAGAATATAGCTGGTGAGTGTAATGTGCTGGTCCTGGGTCAGTGGTGGTTTGGGGCCATTTCCTCTGCTGCTGTTGCTCCACTGTGTTTTCTGAAGTCCACAGTCAACATAGCAGCCATCTAGCAGGACATTTTAGAGTCTTCATGCTTCCACAAGCTCCCAGGAGATGCTGCTTTCATTCTCCAGCAGGACTTGGCACCTGGCCACACTGGTAAAGGTACCAAAAGCTGCTTCAGTGACCATGGTGTTACTGGGCTGGACTGGCCACATAACTGGGCTAACCTGAAGCCCATAGGAGTCTATGGGCTGTTGTCAAGAGGAAGGTGAGAGACACCAGATGAGCTGAAGGCTGCTATAAAAGCAACATGGTGCTGTAGGCTGATCTCCTCCATGCCACCAAGTATTAATGCACTAATTCATGCAAAAGGAGCCCAAACAAGTATTGATGGAGAGAAATGAAACTTTTCAGAAGCCTGACATTTGTGATTAAAATATCCTCTTTCTTTATTGATCTTATGTAATATTCTAATTTTCTGAGACACTGAGTTTTGTGTTTTCATTATCTCTAAGCCAGAATCATCAAAATTACAAGAAATACAGGCTTGAAATATTTTATTATATGTGTAATGAATCTATATAATATACAAGTTTCAATTTCTGAAATAATTGACAAAAAAAATATTGAACTTTTTCACAATATTCAAATTTTTTTTAGATGTACCTGTAGTGGTTGTAGCTGATATAATTCAGTAGCTTGCACCAGTGATGTTGCAGTAAGTAAAATTGTCGGTGATTTCATACATCCAGTATACAGAGGGGCTGAATTTACTACCAGGCAGAACATGAAACTGCCAGGGACCCCACAGCCTCTAAACCTTTACAACATTCTCGCACTTCCAGTGTTTTGGTACAGTTTGAAGAAGGAAAAAAAAGTCCTCTAGCTGTGTGAAATGACCTGCACTTGAACCTGCTAATCAGCTTCAGGACTCATTGATTTTGCATCAGCAGGAGAAGCTGACAGCTGAGGCAAAGGAGGCATGAGAGAGACACGGAGAGGTAGAGGAGGAGAAAGACCAGTATTGATTTGGTGGCAGGCGGCTCCTGACAGCTGCACTAACCGAGCACATACTCCTCTCAGTGCACAGTCTGAAGCTCAGCCGACAGGGAAGTGTCTAAGAAGATTAAGCTGTAAATCTCACAGATTTCCTGCCCCCAACCATTTCACCATTATATCTCCCCACCAACAACAATAATCACTCTCTACCACAATTAAAACCTTATTGGTACAGTAGTGTTCAGTATAATAGCAGTCCAATGTGACTAACCAGATTAATCCAGGTTTTTAGTATATTTTTAATTGCTACATGGCAAACAAGGTACCAGTAGGTGCAGTAGATTCTCATAAATTGTATGCTGGGTCTTGTTGTGTTTCTATTTAGTTGTATGACCACAGTTTTTTTTATAACTGCTTCACATCTGTGTGGCATGGAGTCAACCAACTTGTGGCTCCTTTCAGCTGTTATTCCACTCCAAGATTCTTTAACAACATTCACCAATTAATTTACATTTCTTGGTTTTGCTTCAGAAGCAGCATTTTTGATGTCACCCCACAAGTTCTCAATTGGATTAACCCTTTATCAGGCAAAGAACTATATTTGGTACCTTCGGATAATATTTTGAGAAAAAAGTTTACTAGATTAAAGTGGCAAATCTTCAAGAAAAAAAGTTGCAGATTTACGAGAAAAAAGTGGGAAAAAAGCAACTTTTTTTTTCTCCCAGATTCACCACTTTAACCCTTAATAGGACACTCATTGAAATACTTGCAAATTCCACATTTCAACCCTAGAGAATATTGGAGGATATTACATACTGCCAGAATGTAAAAAGAAACATACGAAAATAATATTTTGAGAAAAAAGTTTACGAGATTAAAGTGGCAAATCTACGAGAAAAAAATTCGTAGATTTATGAGATTTAAAGTGGTGAATCTGGGAGAAAAAAGTTGCTTTTCCCCCACTTTTTTCTCGTAAATCTGTGACTTTTTTCGCGCAGATTTGCCACTTTAAATCTCTTAAATCTGCGACTTTTTTTCTTGTAGATTTGCCACTTTAATCTAGTAAATTTGCAACTTTTTTCTCGAAATATTACCTGAAGTTACCAAATATAGTTCTTTGTCTGATAAAGGGTTAAGGTCCACTCCATAACATCAATGTTGTTGGTTTGGAACCAAGATTTTGCTGGTTTACTAGTGTGTTTCGGGTCATTGTCTTGTTGAAACGCCCATTTCAAGGGCATGTCCTCTTCAGCATGAGGCAACATGACCTCTTCAAGTATTTTAACATATGCAAACTGATCCATGATCCCTGGTATGTGATAAATAGGCCCAACACCATAGTAGAGAAACATGCCCATATCATGATGCTTCACTGTATTCACTGTGTACTATGGCTTGAATTCAGAGTTTGGGGCTCGTCTCACAAACTGTCTGCGGCCCTTTGACCCAAAAAGAACAATTTTACTCTCATCAGTCCACAAAATGTTCCTCCATTTCTCTTTAGGCAGATCACACAGACGTCTTCTAACTGTCACAGCACTTCCAGGTAACTCCAGACTGTCTTTGATCATCCTGGAGCTGATCATTGGCTGAGCCTTTACCATTCTGCTTATTCTTCCATCCATTTTGATGGTTGTCTTACGTTTTCTGCCACGTGTCTCTGGTTTTGCTCTCCATTTTAAAGCATTGGAGATCATTTTAGCTGAAAAAAAAAAAAAGCAGCTAAAAAAATGAAGGCAACAAATTGACACTTAATATAATTGAATAGATTTTAATTCCCCGTAATTGACCCCGTAAATAGGACGGTGATACACTGCATTACACGCACAAATGTTATCCTCAAATCATTATCATCATCATAGTGTATTTTTCATTATACCTTTTTAATCACGTAGCCAAGTCTATTTAACCATCATCTCTTGTTAAACGTTTCAATAGGAGAAGCAGCTGGTTACACGGATTGTATTACTGTTACATTAATTTATCAATTAAAAATTTAAATCATAATAAGACATGTAGCAAGAGTGCAGCGAACGGGATGTGAACCGGCTTCCCATGGTTTAAAATGCAACAGATGGTAGTGTCCTTCACCACTGGACTATCGTGACACCACTGTACAGGTGAAAAATAAAAAACAATAAATATATATATGTAAATAATAATTAAAAAATATATATATGTAATCTAAACTACGATAACTCTTTTTAGGACTACTTAAGATTAATTCTACATAAATATGCTGCGTCTTAAATAGGTGACGATTCAAATAGCTGGCTAATATGGTAAATTGGTGTATTTTAAGAGAGAAGCAGTTTTACAAACAGACCATATACCCGCCCTGACGGAGCACTCAAAAAGGCGAGGGAACGCACCTAAGACGGGGTCACAATCTAGCTGTCTCCCTATTGGCTGGTGAAACACACTATTTTGAGCGCAGGGCGGGACATCGTTCAGTCTGAGCAGACACCTCAACCTGAGAGGACGTGCGTGTTCTGGGTGCGAGCACAAAAGTTTTGAGAGCGCAGAGTTGAGATCTGAGCGCGTAGACTTTAGATTTAAGCGCGCACAGGACATATTTGAGTGTGAGCGAAATGTTTGTGTCCAAGAAGAAGAAATGTGAGCACAAGCATGTGATTTTTAAGTGCACGCATACATTTTGAAAGAAAGCAGCAGAAATCTGAGCGCGAGCGCAAAATGTGAGCATGAGGAGAACAAATCTGAGCACGAGAAAGACAAATTACGCTCTCAAACTGAAAATCTACACTCTTGAATAAAGATAGGATAATTCTTCCATAAGTCGTAAGTTGCTTTGGACAAAAGCGTCAGCTAAATGACATGTAATGTAATGTAAAGGTGTCCTGGGGCACTTAAAGCTGCAAGTGCTGTATGTCTGCTGCCGGATCTTGTCTCCCCGATTGGGATGGGAATCCCAAAAAATCCTGGATGATACTATTTAATTTAGTGAAATTTAGCTCAAACATCCTAAAAGCACTTACGTCGTAACAGGACTCAAAGTAATATATTCCACTTATTCTTGCTTATTGACCAATTAAATATTAAAATCAAATTCAGTCCTGGTGCTCGTTTTTCTATTTCGTATATTTGATCTGAGCCTAATATTGAAATATGAAAAAACAAGCATTTTTTTCGTTTTTTGTGTTATAATAAAAAAAATAAAAAATAAAATAAACAGTCAATTTTTCATTATTTGATTTTTGATTGCCAATTGAAAATGAAAAGAACGAATGATACACGGATTACGCTTCCTTCTGGTCAAAGCCTTGAATGTGTTGTTTGACTAAAGATGTGAATGAATAAATGATGTACAATTCCAAAGTTTAAGCATCTCTTCAGCATTATGCTTGCAGTTTTTTTCATACCCATCTGAAATTGATACAGTATGTAGACTTTTAAATAATAAAGGAATAAAAAAAGAACAGTATACTGTAATCTCTCTCTCTTTCTCTCCCCCTCTTTCTCTCAGCAGTGCCCTAGTTTCCTCTCAGCCAGTCCTCTGCCTCTGCTGTAGCCGTAGGCCTGTCGATGCCATCAGAATTAGAAATTCTAATGGACGTGTCACCACTTTGAACTGTGGGCTTGAAGAGCTTTGAGTCTGGCGCTCCCTTGGATATGCCAGGCAAAGTCTGCACATTGATCCCTATGAATTTGTTTGACTTTGACAGTCTCTTTCTACTCTCCCATTCCCTTTCTCCCCTCGCTCCATTCATTTTCTTCTCGGCTGGCTAATTCTCTATCTTCTTCTTTTCTTTCTGCTGGACTAATTTTTACTCATTTCAACACAAAAGCAATCAAAGATGCGAAAACACACACAAACATACACACTGTACAAGTATTGTGCAGTATGTGAAATTGAACTGCTCTCATTTTATCACTCAGAGGGGGGTTTTCAATGGAAAAGTAGGTGACTTTACAGTAACGTATTTTGATTAGGGCCGGGACTTTAACTCGTTAATTAAGATTAATTAATTACACAATGCGTTAAAAAAATTGACGGGTTTTAATCGCACTTATTTTTGCACCGCGGAACGTTTCTCACTGGATGAGTTTCAGGCGGACCGATTATACTGTAGCACCAACTAGCGTTCATGAGTTCAGACAACAACAAACCACAGTGAACATGAAGGAAGAAGCTGATGAGACGCTTTGGTTGGCCCAAAAGTTTTCTAATAGTCAGTGTTCTGAATGTACTTGAAAGTATTTTGTTTTACTTAAAAAAAAAAAGTATTAGAGTTTACAGAAGGTCTACCTACCTATAGGCTACTTTAATTTATGAAATGTACTATATTTCTAAATATGTTATTACACTTAATGGCAAAAATTGCACTGGTCTGTTGGACTTGAACAAAAATAAACAATATTTTTGTTGCTTAAGCTTCTGTATTCAGTCATTATTCAAGGGTATACTAAAAATCCATGTGAAAAAATTTACTTCTCACTGTTCTTCTATATTGAAATAAATTGTATGTTCTTGTTTTGGTCTTCATCAGGTACGTGAAGTGAAAACACACTTTATTTCTATGGACAGAGAATCCTCCACAGGGAGCTTGTTGGGATTCAGGGGTTTGCTCAAGGACGTTTCAGGGCATTTTATGCTTTTTCAGGACTGGCTTCTGAACCAATAACTATTCTCTGTCTCTCTTCCCCCCTCAACCCTCCCCTCTAACCTCCCTCTCTCCATCCCCCTCTCTATCTACTCTATTCTACTATGTTGATCTGTTCTGTACAACAACATCTATTGCATGTCTATCCATCCTCTGTTTCTGTCCCTGAAGTTTCTTCTTTTTTCCCTGTTAACCCTTAATAGGACACTCATTGAAATACTCCAAATTTCAACCCTATATCCTATTAGAGGATATTATATACTGCCAGAATGTGGACTGTGGAATGTGTAAAAAAAACATACGGACCCAGGGGAGGGGGGTAATATTTTGAGAAAAAAGTTTAGGAGATTAAAGTGGCAAATCTCTGAGAATTAAATTTAGATTTATGAGATTTAAAGTGGTGCGAGGAAAAAGTTGCTTTTTCCCCCATTTTTTTCTCTTAAATCTGCAACTTTTTTTTCTTGTAGATTTGCCACTTTAATCAAGTAAAATTGCAACTTTTTTCTCGAAATATTACCGCCTGAATGTAAATATCAGATTTGTTTGTCTGTCTTAACACATTGTATATTCCTATGACACATCTGAAAGGTAAAAGAATTTCTGGTTTTGAGGGGAGTAACTGTCCAGAACTATTTCTTCATGAACAACATTTAACAATCTGACAACAAATTTACTTTGTTTGACTACTTAAGTTTGCTGGGGTGAGAGTCGGAGCAAAGTTCTGAAGATTTAAAACAAATGAGGGAAAATAGATCTATCTGCCAAACCATACAAAGGGTGTATGCATCAATGGTGACAGTATAAATCACGTAAACCCTTATAAACCATATGGAAGACAACCAATATTCAAATAAACAACAGCCCTATACCCTTGTTTGCAGTTCCACAACAGGCACAAAATAATGAAAAAGAGACACAGCAATTCAAAACAAAAACAGCAAAATCTTCATTTTGGTTTAAGTCTTAAAATAATAAAAATAAATGCATAACAATAATCCACCAGAATGCAATTCAACAAAAGAATATAGCTAATGGCAGTATTTTAATTTTACACACTGTCCGACTACAAAAACGTAGTCGAACAGACCTGCCCTTCCTGTCTGTCCTCCGGTAAGTTAGCCATAGTTTAACAGCGCCAGCCAACTGAGGGGGCAGACACAATGAGTCTATGATTGGCAATTACAAAGCCAGATCGCGTCAGGACTGATGAAACTCGACAGTAAAAATTAGTTTTTACCTGGAAAGCAATCTGACCTCAACTTGTTGCTCAGCTGTTTCTGACTGGACAACTGAGGAGGTGTGTGTTAATGTGGGGCGTTTTTAAGAGAGGGAGACTAATAAGGGTTTTTTTTTTTTTATAAATGTGGCCAACCGTCCTTATTACAGTTATATAGAACTTTATTGACATGTTGCTGTGGATACGCATTATTCTGCTTCTCTCCTGATGACGCTAGCCTTGTTAGTGACCTGTCAATCAAAGGTAGCCACACCACCAAATCATACGATTTGTTATCTTCTATTTTCTTCTAAATGGGGCCATTATTTGAACAATTAAAATCAAATTGCCTTGAAGAAGATTTTTCACTAGAAATTGAGACCATAATGTTGGAGGAAATAAATCAAGTGAGAAGTTTTCTCATTTTGTATTGAATGGACCAAAATGCTTCTGCAGCCTTCCTCAGCGCCCCCCTGCTGGAATTTTTGGTAAAATGCAGCTTAAGGCACTTCCTGGTTTGCCTCACTGCTCAGACCTGGAGGTTGCCGCCTGCCACATACATAGATATCAAACAGAGTAGAGCAGTCCAGGTAGCAGGTTCCAGAGAGGGGGAAGGTCGAACCCATGTGGCTACAAGCCCTCTTTACTCAAAGTCCCAGGAGAGAAAGAAGAAAGAAGGAAAGAGGGAACAATGGGAGTCTTGGATGTTATTACACAGAGACCCCCTGTTGTGTCAGAGGTTTTTTGACCAATGATGGTTCAGGCAGAGGTTCTCACACAGGTGTGCAATTGTGAGGAACCCTGGGGAACAGAGGTCATTAGCTGTCTCCTTTGTTTGAGAACAAAAGAGATTTAGCTGCCATTGCAAGAGGCTGAACAATGAAAAATGATGTATACATTTTCCATTAAATCTGAAGAAAAATCCAACATGCACAAAACAAATGAAATCCATCTGTGGTAGACCTGTGGTACGAACAACAGCTTTAATCAAACTTTTGATTGAAATCAGATAATATATTACCTAAAATGTTATTTAGACAAAAAAAAGAAAAAAAAATATAGGTTCTCAGATTTAGGTTCTGTTAACATGCTATAAAAAGGCCATAAAATGATTTTTATAATTAGGTGGTCAATTGTAGTGTAGTGGTTAAGAATACAGTATTCCTCAATTCAATATAATATAATGCAATATAATATATAATATAGAGAGGACCCAGGTTGTTAATAAAATTTGTGGCTCCATTATTTTCTTTCTCCTTGTATTGTAAAAAGAAAAGCATTTGATGTTGAAAAAACCACATAGCAGCCATAAAATAGATCAGATGAACCGTTACAGTTTTGCCACTATAACAATCTTGGCTTCACTATGTCCTCTCTCTCTCTCTTAGCGAGAGCGTGTGTGTGAGTGAGCGTCTGGAGGAGTGACAGTTTTATGTTACTTTTTTCCGTCTATCTTTTGTTTTTTCTCATAGTTTTTTGTTTCACTTAGTTCATAAGTTTTATTGTTTGTTTCTCACATTTATTTTCAGTGCTTGGGTGTTTTTGTTGGTTTATTTGAAACCACATTTTCCCTCACCCTCGTGGTGTGTGGCGTTCGCCACAATGGCCGGCATGGACCTGAAAAGCATTACCAGGAAACACGGCATTAAGATCGGGGCCACCTTCCCCTGCAGCGTGGAGGAAATCAGCCTCGCTGTGGGGGAAAAGGTCGGCCACAGCAGCGTGCTCTCGGCCGCTCGGATGAACGGAGGCGTGGTCATCTTCCTGGATCAGGTGGAGAAGGCGAACCGTGTCATCGAGGTAGGTCTCACCGTGTCGGGGTAGTTCCTGCAGGTTCTGCCCCTGTCCAAACCCGCAACCAGGGTAATCCTGTCTAACGTGCCCCCCTTCATCACAGATGAGTTCCTCTGTAGGGAGCTGTCCAGACATGGGAAAGTGGTTTCCCCCATCAGGAAAATGTTGTCTGGATGTAAGTCACCGCTGCTGAAACACGTGGTGTCTCACAGACGGCAATTGTTTATGATACTCAATGATGGAAGTGGAGTCTTTGATTTCCGCTTCCAAGTCAGAGTAGATGATTATGATTACGTGCAACATATGATTATATGATTATGATATGATTATATGCGACATCATCTGTGATGAAGTGCTTTGGTTGGGAGACACGGTGAAGAACTGCCCGACTGCACGGGGCCCAGTTCCGCCTGTCCAGGGAGAGGTGGCGGCTATTCCAACATACAAAGTGATTATGTACATTCACTGAGTGAATATTTAGAAAATAAAACATATATTTTTCGCTAGAAATGTGATCAAAATCCATTTTTATGCAGAAACTAAGTAAAAATATTGACTTTTTCACTAAAAATGAGAGAACTGTCCGCCATGTTTTTTGTTCTGACCGCCGGGACCTTGAAAGTCACGTGACTTGGAACAAACCAATAGGAAAAAATATCCATGGAGTAGCCACGAGATATGACTGTCATTAACTTGCATTGTAGCGAAATCCGTGTCAGTTTCACGGAAATTTGAGTGATTCCGTGGCTATTCCACGGATTTTAAGTTAAGCGAATCCGTGGCTATTTCACGGATTCCTGTGAGACCAGGTTCCCTGTCCACATGTCCTACAGAGGCCTCTTTCTCTTTTCTCCGACCTCCACTCACTGACTGACAACAGCAGTGGAACAACGACGAGGAGCCACTGTTTGTTGTCGCAGCCCCTTGTGACTGTGACAGCACAAGTGGGATCCTGCTGACACCAAGTCCAGCCCTTCGACCCCCTGCCTTACTTATTGATGTCTGCAGATGTATGCACCTGCATGACAATGGCCTTCACTGGAGGAACCCTTTCCAGGGCTTGTCTATGAATCACACAGATGACATAGAGTGAACTGAGTCTTCCCTGTGTGTTCGTATCTTCAAGACTGTGTGCTTGGACCTATTTGAGTCTTTCTTCATACACTGTGTGTGTGTGTGTGTGTGTGTGTGTGTGTGTGTGTGCGCGCGTGTGCATAATGCCTAAGGAGCTCCATGTTGCATTATTGATGGCCCTTAGGGAGGGATGAAAGTGTGAATAGTGAGAGTGAGGGGGAGGAGGAGGTGGGAGTGGCTGGAGACAGATATTAGAGTTCCTGGAGGCATCTGGCAGGCCTGCTAAGCACTGACGTCAACACCCAGGGACAGCTATAGGTTTATAGAATCCAATGCTGACAGGTGTGGACCTTTGAGGTAAGTGGGGCAGAGGGTTAAACAGGAGGAGGACAGAGCAGGGCTCTGAGATGTACACTGATGTGACATCTGCTTGGCAGGTTGTAGAGGAACTTGTGGTGATGGAATGGGGTTGGACTGACAAGACAGTGCTATGATCCACCCCAATTAAAGCTCTAGAGGAGAATGGTGGGTGATGAAAAACCTGAGTAAATAAATAAGAAACATGAATGCATGAATGGTTTGATGAGGATGAAAATGACCTGACTCATATGCTACAGTCGCAGTACTATATGTCAAACCATCTGCACAGATGTGGATACTGTGGGTGTGCTCAGACAGAAAACAAATGTACTTTTGCATAAAAAGTCAATAAGAAGAAGGATATGTGCATGAATAGCAACATGGCCTCACAGGAATCTGTGAAATAGCCACGGATTTGCTTAACTCAAAATCCGTGGAATAGAAAATAAAACATATATTTCTCACTAGAAATGTGATCAAAATCCATTTTTATGCAGAAACTAAGTCAAAAGATTTAGATTTAGATTTCACTAAAAATGAGAGAACTGTCCGCCATGTTTTTTGTTCTTACCGCCGGGACCTTAAAAGTCACGTGACTTGGAACAAACCAACAGGAAAAAATATCCATGGAATAACCACGGGATATGACTGTCATTAACTTGCATTGTAGCGAAATCCGTGTCAGTTTCACAGAAATTTGAGTGATTCTGTGGCTATTCCACGGATTTTGAGTTAAGCGAAATCCGTGGCTATTTCACGGACTCCTGTGAGACCAGGTTCATGAATAGACACAAATTCTACAAAAAAGGAGGTAAAAGTTTCTTTCTCTGCAGGAAAACTGGTGGTTGACGATGGAGGTGGACATGGGGTGGATGAGGAGAGAGGGAAGGATCGTGATTATGGCAGCGGCAGGGAATTATTAAAAACCTCTACCAATTGTATCTCATGTCTCATGCCAGGTTGAGCCACCATCCCCAGAGCCTGCTATGTTACAGGCATTTTTGGATCACCACCCACAACGCAGTACTAACAATCCAGTAGTGCAGAAGGTATTCACCTGTAAAGATGGCACTAGCAGGAAGTGGCTCACATATTGCAAGGAATGCCATACATTTTTGTTTTGTTTTAATTTTGTGTTTTGTTGTACAGTGTCCTTGGGTGTTTTGAAAGGCGTTTAAAAATATAATGCATTATTATTACAGGTTGACTTGTTTGATATGTTCTGTTGTGGAATTTACAGGTGACATTTTGATGTAGTGATTATTTAATACATTAAAATCTCTTTTCCCCAGAATATATTCTGATAATCTGAATCTGTCATTTAATGCAAATTTATCACTGATCATAAACTGTTGCGGGATCTCAGGATCCTTCATTCATCTTTGTTTAGCCACCTCTGAGGCACTCGAACGATTGGGGGGCTCGTCTGGGCCAAAAATGCCAGGGCTGATTTTTTGTCCCAGTCCAGCCCTGCCTGCATTTCTTTGGAAATTGGTTGTGCCAGATTATTGCTCCACATATGCGAAATGCAGACGGACCAGTGATTTTTGACTTCACTTTACTCTCCCTTTTCTCAGAGTTAAAGTTTTTTTTTGAGAAGTTTTTTCATATCAGATGTGCGGGTGAAAGGTGTCATATGCTGTACTGACTGTGACCTTGGGCTAGATGAATCTAATTTAATTTAATTATTTGTTGTAGCCTACAGACCAGTCAGAGACAATTGATGGCAGGCAAGACTTGAGACTTGTATAATATTTCTTCTTTTTTTCTGCAAGTTTCCTGTTAACAACTTCAGAACTCTGTAAAGAAATATTATTTCTTCCGCTAGCGTCACCTGGAAAGTCTTTCAGTCAGTGTTAAAATTAGTTTATATCAGCTCTCAACTCACAGCATGAGGGTCAGAGCCAGCCCAAGCCTCCATGGGGCCCTAAGCAAAATTCAATTTCGGGGCCTTCTATTTCTGCCAATAATATTGATTGTTGATCATTCACACACCTACTACAAACTCATTGTGGCTCTGGCAGTGTTGTTTACATTATCCTATTGTCAGCCTGATATGTCTTCACACATTTAAGGGGGTGTCCCAGTTAATTACATAAATAATACCAATGCAATAATGATACAAATAATACCAATGAATGAATGATGTCCAGGGTGTCACACATGTTTTTTTAATCTAAAAATGTAAGCGGATAATGGATGGATGTACTTTGTTTTTATATTTTGTATTTTGTCTTTATTAGGGAAGCTGAACTTTTACCACCTTTAGTCACATATTATACAATATCAGTGTTCAAAGTTGGATGATTTTATGTTATCCCTGAGATAAACTTACACTGTACTGGGTGTTCACCTGCCTTTTGTCTAATGCATGCTGAGATAGGTCCCTTCCACACATGGATAGACGTATGGTTGAGTGAAGTAATTCTGGGAAAAATAAGTTGTATTCATTCCCCACAGAGAATATGTGCCATCAGGGGTACGGGTGCCGTGTGTATTGGGTATGCATACATGTATTGTGTTCCCATATGGGCGATACAGTGTTGTACAGAGTGTGTGTATGGCAGCAGTAAGTTAATGTAGTGCACAATCATTTTTTGTCATTTAGAAAGACTTTATATATATATTTTAAAATATATTTTTTTAAAGGTCAGTCTTATTCAATGAGTGAATGTTTTATTTTGCCTGGAGTTTGGTTTTTGTTCAGCAGTAACTGTGATTCTAATTGACACCAACACAATCTATCATGATGTGATAACTTTATACATGACATGACATGGCATGACATGACATTAACCAATTTGTCAGTCAGATAACTGGCAAGCATGCTAATAGCACTTGTACAGTGTATGCATGAGCTGGGACCTGAGCAGCCTCCTGGATGCTTCTGAATACCCACATCGGATGTTGTATGCTAATCTGCTAACCTTGAGGGCACCCAGATTGAAAACCAGCGAGAGAGCAAGGAAGAGCTGTCTGCTCAAAAATGCTTTGACACAATCCGCTGAGTTTCCAGCTTGCACTCAAGAGCTGATAATGAGTGTGTGGAGTTCTATGAAAATTCACAGTCGGTATAGAAAAGGGTTTTTGAAACGTTGGTTTTTCAGCATGTGGCATGGGGGGAGAAAGTGAATAGTCTTGATTAGACATTGAAATCTGTTTGTATATGACAGGTGGCGTATTAAAAATGGTGGAGGGAGGTGACATCTTGGCGGTCGTTCCCATTTTGTGCTGAAGTACAACTGCAGACAGGAAGAGAAGAAGACAACAGGTGACAGACAAAATAGAAGCCCATTGGCAAAGTGAAAAATGGAAATGGAAGCAAATTAAAAGCACACAACAACCTGGTCAATTCTTAACGCATGATTTATTTGTTTCTGGAAAATGATCTCAGTTTCTGAATTTGATACTCACAATATCTGGCAGACAAACTGATAATAAAAACTGAATAGAAAAACTACCATTGCAAACCCCTTCAAAACAGCCACAGGGACTCTTCTTGAACAGTAAAGGAAAACCATGGGAAACATTGACATTTTATACAGTCACCTGAGGTTTTATAGTTTATCACAACTGTGATGTCATCATTTAAGTGACTAGAAATTACGTTGGCTTGTCTCATCCAGAGTCCTATAGAGGTGGGTCGGGGTTTTGATTGACTGACTGGTGACAGGCACTCTGCTGAGCACAGACACAACGGAAAATAACTTTATATTATGAAAAAGTGTAGATATACTTTCAGCTAGAAATGTGACGTTAGCGCAGCACATGAGACTATAGTGGGCTGCCACAGTCTAGCTAATTAACGGGAAACCCTTACGCCACTACATCAAGAAGTAGGAATGTTGCTCATATCGTGATATGCATTTTTTTTACTCATACAAAAATATAACTGTATAATCGTGAATGATACGATATGGCACATATCCTGTGGCCTACACTGAAGTCTTCCTCTTCTGCAGAAGCATTTGGGTCCATTCATTTCAATACAAAATATTGACAAAGTAAATAGTGTAAATAATGGTCCCATTTAGAAGAAAATAGAAGATAAAGAATCGTATGAATTGGGGCGTGGCTACCTTTGGACGTTTAGGACGTTTAGCGGTTTGGTCTCATACCTTTGACCCTTTCACTGTATTTTCACTTAAATGACAGTTTATTTGAATGTTTTGTTCAGTAAAAATGTCTTGTTCAGCGTTTGGTTGGACTAACAGACACTCCAAGGAGTCGCTGCTCAGTTTTCCTAGGTAACTAATGAACATTTTGTTTTTGCCTTTTGCCAAAATTAACATGTGTAACGCTGAACTCAATGTCTCAAACGGGCAGTCCACAAACCAATGGGTGACGTCACGGTCACTTATCCATTAAGTCCATTATTTATACAGTCTGGTGCTTACATGTATGTGATTGGCAATGCAAATATTTTTGTGTTGCTGCAAATGTTGAGTGTAGTTCAACTGTCCTTTTCAGTAATAATAACATTGTTCTCACCAAGGTGATCACTGAGGTCTGAAATAAATCCAACTGATTGAGAAAACTGAGCAGTCAGACAATCAGACACTTTTAAACCAACCCCCCAGGTAAGGTTAATCTATTTGGATGACAAAAAAAACACAAAAGCTGGAAAATTATGACCCAATCCTGTCAGTTGTAAACATCAGTTTTTACAGACTGACTTCCTGCTTTCTCTTTGACCTTTCTGTCCTTGCTGTAGTTCTGTACATAAACATTTCTTTCTCTAAAATGAGAGCTTATTAATACAATTTTGGGTGCTTATCTTGGTCCTCACTAACAAAGTGGTTTAGTTTGGCTAAACTGTGTGCTTGGCCATTCATGTTACTTGTCTCATTGTACCTCCTTGTAGGAAATCACCAAGTTCTAGATCTCAGCATTACGTCGATGAGAACAATATCATCCCAACTGATAGATATGATGACAAAACTACAAAAATAATACCAAAGTTGTAACAAACCCAAATGATCCTATGAGAAGCACTTCCATGTGTACGTTGAAGTAATTGGTTGCAGGTGAAAGCAACAGTCCTGCAGATATCACCTGACATGTGACTGCCTGATGTCTCTCCAACATGGTCTGCCAGCCTGATGAAGCTAGCCAAGGACATCAAAGAAACCTCCATCCAGACACCATCATACTGTAGGTGATGCCATTCGCTGCCAGCTTTGGATTTAACACGCTGAAATGACACAAACATCTGAATTGGATAGCTGACAAAATCCTTTCAGTATGTTCAGTATGGATTTAAAAAAAAAAGCTGGATTGGTATTCCTCCTAGCCCACACTAAAACTAATTCAATGCTTGTAAATCCGTGAGAGGTGGTTAACAAATGTTTATGTCAGGAGAGAATGGACCCTGGTTTGATTGTCTGCCAAGTGGAGGATCTACGCTCCAGCCATGTTTTTTGGTAAGTGACAATATCTCTTTATGAAACACCACTCAGTATGTCTGTAATGCCATCTCCTTTTAGCTGCAGACATGCCTGCTGTATAGCTGCCTGACTTTAATCCTTTTGGCCTCATTCTGTTCTGAACACATCTCACATAGCAGCATGTACGCAGGCTAAAATGTTATTGTCTGTACCTCTTGTCAAATTGGAGAGAGTAATTTCAACAAAATCTAGACAGAATTGGTTTCTGTATGTGTGCCAGCTATGTACATAGGGTCGGACTGATACGTTGCTTTACCATTATCATGTTATTCCCCTAGATTCCGAAAAGTGTTCTGGTAAAAACACAGGTAGGAAGTCAAAAGAGAGCAGGCCTTCCAATATAAAATAAGCAAGACGAGAGAGCTGTTCGGTTGTTTTTTCATGACTGTATTTCGTCAACTTGATTGCATTTTGGTAACCTTTTTTAATAAAATCCCACACAAGGCTGTGTTTCAAGAACTTTTCATTGTCGTCCATTGTTCTTAAAGATTTTCTTCAATACTACATTAACCTTTGTTAGGGGGGGAAATAAATTAAGGTGGTTACTAAAATGACTACACAAATGCTAATTTTGCAAGTCTTTTTCAGTTCAACGTTGACTTAAGTTGTCAGTATGTTTGAAACAAACTAGTTTCAATGGTGTGCTGTCTGACCCTGTCTGCAGGTTAAATTGTTAACACGTGTGTGGAACAGCGAAGCACAAAGAGAGATGTGATGAAGCTTTCCGTCATAGAAAGGGTCAAGACACTATGATTGTTCAAACGGGGATGTCAGTGCAGTATTTTCTTGAAGGTATTCAGGAAAATATTGTATTGCTGCATTTGGTTTTACAAACAAGTGATAGAAATGGTTCTGTTTATAGCAGTCAGATTGTTGGTTTCAGAAAATTATAGAAATTATCAAACACAACCTTTACCTGCAACTAATGGTGTGTGCACATGCCTACATTTTTAAAGTAATGTATGAATATATGGTATGAATCAATTATATGGTTTCAACTCTGTTGTCACTTCCACAAAAGATAATGTAGTTAAACTATGGACTAGCTGAGTACTTGTAGAGGGACTACATAAAGATTAGAACACTTTACAGTATTTTTTTTGGCTGATCGTTGGAGGTCAGTCCTACACACAGGTGTGTATGTGACTGACTGAGTGGACTACTGCGATGCATGTTTTCAAACACATTGGCCCTCATTTATCAAACAAGAGCAGATCTGAGTGTATATTTCGTCTTACGACAGGGTTCACGTGGGATTTATCAAATTATTGTATCTCGCCAATCACAGCGTGAGAATGATTGCTGTTGACAAATGTGGCATCTCAAGCCACATTTGCAGATAACAAGCGTAATTTAAATACCACGCCCTAAAATTATATATATATATATATATATATATATATATATATATATATATATATATATATATATATATATATATATATATACCTGATTCAGATGGCTCGCCTCGAGAGTTTACAACACCGAATGCCGCAATACGGCCAAAAACAGGACCCCCCCCAAGTCACCTTTAATAGCAAAGTGCACCGTGACAAATAACAACAGGAGCGAAATAGACATATTACAGAAATACGCAGTGACGGAGGTTTATGAAATAAAAGTACTTATAGTTATAAACAAGTTCGGTGAATATTTTACATTTGGAGCACGGACTTAAAAGTTTTCACGGCTTTTTGGTTGAAGGAGGTAAACAATGGGCCTCATTCACGAACCGTTCTTAAGAACAAATTTGTTCTTAAGTCACACTTACGAAGATTTTACGAAGATTGTGGCATTCATGAATTTTGTTCTTATCCAGGATTTTTCTTAGGTAAGAACAAATCCTACGAACACTCAGGAGTACTCTTAAGCACATTTCAGTGCTGACATGTTGGCATGGTTGTGTTGTCTTCTTTTGTTAAGTTCAATAAAATACATTACAGTGACATTTCAGTCATATTTATGTATTTATTTATTCATTTAATTTTTTTTCATTTTACATTTTAATTAAATTAAATGTGTCAAAGCTTTAACATGAATCAAGTAAATTGGAAATCATGCCGTCCATTAGTGATACCACCCTATTTATACGTGGCATTTCTCCACGACCTACAAAACAATGGTATATTGCTGCTGCAGGAGGGCTCTGTCCGTACTGGTTCTGTTGCAAGTTGGCTCTGTGGGACTTCATCTGTGATAAAAATAAATAAATAAAATCAAGCGAAGGTTGCAACCCCTCAGTCAACAACCTCTGGACACAAACTTGCCACGGGCCCCTGCCTACACACGCAAAGTGTACGCGTGCAACGGCGCTCTTTCCATTACGCACGTAACACCGGCACACACAACCACACAACATTACTGTCAGTTTAGGTCTGTTTTGTTTGGCACCTGCCATGTACAGGACGATACATATATTATGGCAGAGACAGAACGCTCAAATAGCCAGCCCTTGTAGTATTAATTAAAATATAGGTAACAAAAACTATCAATCAGCGCATCCAGAGTGTCCCATTAATACTCTCTCTCTCCCTCGCGCTGGCCGGCGCACACAGACGCACTTACACACACAAATACAGGCACATTCCATGGAGGAGTCATGTTGTAATGGTAATAAAAAAAATGCACTAAATCGCGCTAATGTGTTCAGACCGACAGTCCGACCGAACACGGCACTCGGATGCCGACTCAGATACCGGCTACAGTCCTAGAAACTACTCACCTAAACCACCGGCTTTTTACTGGCCTTCTTTGAGGAAAAGTCCTTCATAAACAGTCCAACTCTCTGACCAGTTTGGCCTCTTCGGCCAGTTAGTTTCAAGGTATTATACCAGAAAATAAATTGTTTGTGTTGTTGCAACTTGCACTAAGGCTGCTAATTTTTTCTATTTTTTAAATTTTTTTACCTGTGCTCCAACGGATTTACTCTATGCTTTAGACATTCCGTTGATGTTTCCTCTGTGTGACGTCTACACACGGCCCTGCAGTCCTTTTTATGGGTCCTTTTATGGGCATTAATGGGCGGTTACCTATGCTAATTCTATGTTTATTAGACTCACCTGGCACGCGCGAACAATTCAGCGGCTTAAGAACACGTTGATGAATCTGGCGTCGGGTCTTCTTAGAAATCTTCTTTAGAAGGACTTAAGAAAGAATCTAAGAAGATTCTTAAGAAGATATTGGTGAATGAGGCCCATTGTTTTAATGTAAGTTTTAATTCAAAAAGAAGAGGAATTTCTCAGAGTCAGAAAGTGAAACGCTGCATAAAAAGTGAAAAGGAAGGAAATCAGTGGTGCTGTCAGCAGAGTAGCAGCGGATCATTAAACTCCCGGCGAGTTTGGAGTAATTAATTTACATATTGTGATATGTAGAGCCTAATAGCCTATATAATATCTAAATATTGTTATTAATATTATGGAGTGATGTTATTCACTTCTTTACATTTAGTAATAATTCTGTCCCAGTCAGACGAGCGTGTGGCAGCGCTGATTGGAAATGTTTCTATTGGGTCAGAACCGCTGGTGAAAGAGACGCTGACACTCCGGTGTCTGAGCTGGATGACAGTAAACAGCAGAAGACAACAACATTTAATATCCTCGGCTAGTATTCTGGTTAAAGAATTTCACGGTCGCAGGGTGCATTTATTATAAATTATGTTTTCATGATAACTGATGTAGCCTAAACATGTTTTGCTTTGTCACCATTAAAAACAAAACACGTCAGACTTTTATCAGCTCCAGGCATTGATACAATAGTCTGAGATCAATTTTCCGACTCAGGCGTGTGGACTTCACGCTGACTCAAATTTGCGTACACAAGCTGAGAGCAGATGGAGATCTGATCGTACCCTCCACTCACGCCAAATTAATAAATGCCAAGGTTTGCGTAGAAATTATCTTACGCCCACTTTCCGTCGTACGCTCGTTTGATAAATGAGGGCCACTGTCAGTGAACGGTGTGTATAGTTTTTATTGTGCAATCCACACTGACTGTCTGCCGTCACGCTGTGCAACGTAATCTGCATAGACAGCGGTTTAAATCAACCAAATGTCCCACAGCATATGCGTTTGAACCTATTAACTGCATGTTAATTGATTAATCAAGGCTCCCGGTATGTCTGTGAGCTTCCCCTCACGCACTGCGGACAGCAGCCTGATGAAGGCTAAACTACTACACTGTGATAGGAAATTGTTGTGACATCTACGTGTTTTTGGTGTAGGTACAATGGCATTTGGTAGCAGTGGGTTTGTCAACCAATAAGAGTCAGAGTGACAGTCTGAGTGTCAGAGTGACGGTTATGCTCTTGCGCAGTTTCATAAAAGATTTATTTTAAAAAGAAAACATTAAATAGTGGGACATCACACTTTGAATTTATGGGGTATCTTATGAAGGGTTTGGCTTCCAAGAGTTCAGCGTCTGCATGTTATCTTAAAAATTTTGGGCAAACTTTAGCCTGAAATTAGTTATTTTAAACCACAAAATATAACTTTGTCTGCCTTTCAAATTTGTCAAAATTTTGCCGTCATACTGTCATGGTCTCTGTCTCCGTCACCCATTTTTCTCCGCAATCTTTGGAGAGCTTTCAGCTTGTCATTCAGCTTTTGATTGAGAAAGCCTTTGAAAGCTGTGGAGGACTGACAGCTCTTCCCCACTAAGTGGAGCTGGTGGCGGAGGCTGATTCGTCGCTCCTGGAAGGTGAGTGGGAGTCTGGAAGCTGATCAGACAGCCTGGTGCTCGGGGGCGGAGGAGCTCCAACCTTCAGCTACCTTGACGCTGAGGGTGAGATAGTGGTGCCTATGGCAGCAAGCCCTTTAGTCACACTGACTCATACACAGGCAGCTGCTTTCAATCACCCTCTTAAATAAATAAAATCTTTATTTAGCATTCAGCTGAAATAAGTTTATTAAAGAAAAAAAATGTTTTCTCAATAAATCCACTTCAGTTTTTTCAGTGTACTTGGATTATTAATTCAGCTACACCTTTTATTTATTTATATCAAAAGTCAAAAGTTTTTTTCTCTCTTCCTGTGAGTTGATATCAACAAACCCCTCTTCTTAGGACACAAAAGGCGTTCTTGGTTCATATTCATGGTTGTAGTATCCGTTTCAAACACTGTAGAATGCATCAAAAACAGTTTTTCCTGAAAGAGCAGCATGCAGTGAGTCAGTGTAGGAAAAATATGTAGAAACTACATTTAAAGAAACGAATGCACATTACACTAACAAAGTCACTTGTGATGTGATGTCATCCAGATATGACATCACAGAGTGGCCAAGCTCGGTCAAGTTTAACAATGAGAAACATAAATATCAATTCAGTCAGGAATACTCTCGTCATAGATTTTAACCATTTATTGCAAGATGGTTTGTACAGTTGTATTTGGCTAGTGGGTTCTGCTCTAGAGAGCTATCAGGCAGTATCTGTGCAGCATGCAACAGATTCTGGCTGAGAGCGCAACATTGAATCCCCCTTGGACATGCAGAGCAGAACCTGAATGTGCTATATGCAATAGTACTGACACTTGCAGACATTGCAAATAATTCATCCTAAAAATACTGTTGCTCTGACTTGTGACGCTTGGGGTGGTGGAGGGAGGTTTAACGCAGTAGTGTGTGCAGCAGAGTGATGCGATGCAGGAGGAATAAGAGGCAGAACAGTTTAAATGGACCGCCTAGTTGTGTGTGATAGTGATTGGTTGGGCTTGGTGCGGTTCTCAGGCCAGCTGACAGCCAAGCAGGTGTGACTACCGTATTCCGCCTGAAGTAACGCAGAGCTTCATTGTTGAGTTCTTTTAATTATTGGATTTTCCATACAATTATAATGAAAGCTTGTGAGTCAAGTAATAAAGTAGATATTAATGCAAAGTTTTCAGCAGCTATGTCCCTGCTTTCAAATCATATAGTCGATCTTGTATATGTGAAGTTGACATCGCAAATTTGAAATATTTATACATGGATAAAATGTAAACTGGCTACATTATTAAAACTGAATTAATATTACAAGTGCCAGTACACTTACATATGTCACATCAAGTTTTGATATTGTGTCCCTATCACCAGGCAATACTGAGAGCTCACAGTGCAACAAGAAAAATAATCAGTTTGTACACAAACACCTTGCTGCATGTTTTAAACACATTCAAACTATTTCCAGACTTTTTGAAAGTTAATTTTGAAGCTTCTGACTGAAGTCAAATTTGTCTTCATTTAATCAGAAGCATGAAAATATACCTTGAATATGCTTGGAAAGTGCTTCAATGTGCAGCATGATTTAAACAGTGACACAGAAAAAATGCAAGTGCACACATCTCATAGTTTAACCATTTAATTGGAAAAATAAATATTAACCATTGCGTTTCGTGACGCTCTTCCAGCTGGACCATCAGGCTGCAGTGGTGGTGGAGGCAGCAGATCAGGGACTTCTGCGCAGCGAGGAGGCTCATCAATGAGAGCCTCCTGTAGTGGCACTCTTCTTCTTTGTGCTATGTTGTGGAGCATAGGCACAGATGATGCAATAGGCTTTCTGTGGCTCCACACGGAGATAGTTCAGGCAGGCAAATCTGTGTTTTAGCACACCATTAAGGTGCTCAATTGTCCCTCTTGTGAAGACATGGACACTGTTGTACCTCTGCTGGGAGAAGGAGGATGCCACCTGTCGTGGTCTGCTGGAACCTTTGAAAGAGGTGGCTTGCTCTCAAAATCTGGGCATCACGTACAGACCCAGGCCATCTTACGACACAGTTGGTGACAACGAGGTCAACATTCCCCACCAGCTTCACGTTAATGCTGCCCCGTTCCCTGACATAAGGTGCCTGGATATGTGCATGTGTACAGTCAATACCCCCAATAGTATGGGACATCCCCCCCGAAGAGAAAAACTTCCTCTTGGTCCTTGCCACTTCATCATTTTCAAGCCATTTTACAAATTGACCCAGGAGGTTGGTAAGGGCTAATGACACTGAGTGCACCACATGGCCCACTGCTGACTTTGTCACCACCAGCCCATTCCCAATTACTTGAAATAAGGAACCACAAGCATAAAAACGTAGTGCTATAGGACTTGCTCCTCCACAGTCAAGGCATGGTTCCTCAGAGTGGCACGTTAAAGGTGAGGACGAAAAATATTGCAGATGAAAGCAATATCATCTCGCCCAAATCTGTATCGTGCATAAAGCTCATCATTGGAGTAATACTTGAGCGGGTTGGAGCGTTCAGCATATTGTCATGGCCTATACCTTCTCTGTTGGTCGGTGTACAATTGAGGTCATTGTCTGTTCTTCCTTCAGATGAAAAAAGAACCATGCTTGCTCAGAGAACCCAATTTAAACCCTTTCCAATGAACCTGGGATACTTTTACACCTGAATGTACTTCCACTGGCATGGTATAAAAGAGTGATCAGGTTGGCCAACCTCCAGACAACATGGAAGCCCAAGGGACTGAAATAACCGGGTGCGGAACGGAAGCGTAGCGAGCCAGCCGTATACATGCGAGATAACGAGAACAGGCGACTGAACTGTACGTAAGGGAAACCGCGAGATCCCATGATAAACAATAAACAGCTTACTTTGCTTCTCCCACGTGGAAGATCTGTTGATCTGGCCATCTATCCTTATAAAAAGAACGTGTTATGTCATAAATGATTGTATGCTGTTCCACTTCAACAATGAGTCTCTCATCGTCCATGTCTCCGACACTCTGAGACCCTTTGATTGATTAATTGCTGATCTGGTGCCCCTGTTCAAGACATAATGTTGATGTGAAGTAGTTTTAGGCTGCATGAACTGCATATTGTGTTTTATCTTGAAAGGGGGCGGAAGTGTATTACGTTGATTCTGTGTCGGATTTCCTGTCTGGTGCAATCTGCTCTGTTAAGCTTGATGCGGTTTAGCAATGGCCTGTGGCAAAAATAGAAATGCTACGGATTGCTAGCGGAGCGGAGAGTCGCGGCTGGGACACTGCTCAGATGTTCCGTGGCGCGCCTGGTGGGAATAGTCTCATTGATTAGAGTGGCAGTGATCAGCATCGGCGACCGCGGCGCAGCCGTTACGTGCCTGCAGACTGGGATCAAGCCCGTCAAAGGTGAGCCCTAACTGGTTGTTTTCTAGATTATGATTTAATATTGTGTCACATATCTATAATATTAGGTATTAGATTGTCACCAGTTTAAGCTATTAAAAACAGCTGCACAGCCTCATGGAGTAAACTCAAGGCTTTGCAGCTAGTTGCCTAATTAAGTTTGTCAGTTTTCTTACTTTTCCTTTTTTTACAGTGCACTTATATCCCATATTATATTGCATTAATGTTAAATGTACTCATTTCAGGTCACTTTTGTGAGGCACTATGAGCTACATGTGTTATGTGAAATGTGCAATACAAATATTTTTATATTTTTTTAGGGTCCATGGGATTTTGCCAGCCAGATCTAAAGTTATCAAAAGCTTTACTGACCGTCACACTATGTGGGCGTGACATGGCGGCAAATTATGCCATCTCGCCACAACACACGATAACGTATAACTTGACCATACATTGTCCAATTTGTCCCAATTTTCTCATACATGATGAGGGTCCAGCCCTGAACACACCCACATGTCAATATTGACACTCAGTCAATGCGCCCCCCGCTGACAACAGGAAGTACAATGTTTTACACCTAGACCCAGCAGTAGCTTTCACGTAGACACACGCAATTTGGTACACACATGAACCATATGGAGATGCACCAAAAAGCCTCTTGGAGCCAGACCCCAAACCCAATAGGAAGTCGGCCATCTTTAATCAAATACAGCGTTCTTCACCATTTCCACGCAGCATACTTTAAAGAACTCCTCATACAGATTTAATCCGATCAACTTCAGACTAGGTCTGTACCATCATGAGGCCTTGGAGATCAAAAGTTATTAAGAGCTTTGCTGACCGTCACACTATGTAGGCGTGGCACGCCGGCAAAATATGGCGTCCCGCCATAAAACACTAGACTGTATAACTTGACCATACATTTTCCAATCTGTCCCACACAATTTCTCACACGTGATGCGGGTCCAGCCCTGAACAGTCATAGCGCCCCCCGGCTACAGGAAGTAACATGTTTTACACCTACCCCGAGCACACGTTTGATATGATCCAAACCCAAGACTAGGAAAAGACTGATATGAAACAGCGCAGATTACTACCTTACACTTAACGATGGAGATGACGGGAGCGCCGTGACTCCAGTAAAACTCCTAAATTTACTTAAGACTTTCAGTTTTTAGTCTGGGACTGGGGAAATCGTTTGGTGTAAGCCCAGCATTATTTATCCTCTGTTAATGTGAAGCACTTACTTACTATTGTGAGGAGTACTAACACTTGACACATTGAGTGTGATCATTGATCACCACAGTGCAGTGTCAGGTGTGTGTGTCTCTGATTGGCCCTGATTTAGACCAGGTGTGTGAGGCCTATATATGGAGCTGCTTCCAGAGCTCTTTGCTGACTCATTGTCTCACCTTCAGAGGCTGTGAGAGCATCTCTTATTTCCTTTTCATGCATTTAGTGATTATTCACTGTGTTTACTTGGGTCTTCTAGTGTGTTGGTTCTTTGGCCTGGGCAGTCATCAAACCCAGCTCTTTGTGCTATTTAAAGGCTTCCTTGACAGCCATTTTTGTGGTGTTTGCGGCTGTTTCATGCCTCCTGAGTTTGTTTCTTAAGTCAGCCGCTTGGCTGTGGTGGTTTTGTTTCTCCTCCTTATCCAAGTCTTTTTATTTTAAGGCGCTTGTTATCCCTCTTCATTCTGCCTTATTTAGGGTTCCCATCCAATCATGTGCAATTTCTGTGATTATCTCTGTGGGAAACCTTTAGCAAAAGTCTGCAAATGTGTCCCAAACCTCGCACCCCTGACATTTATTCATTAATTTTGATCTAGCTGGGAAGAAAAAAACACACATTAAACCATGACCTTCTGTTGAAGTAAAAGTTATACTTGTGATTCTCTAGTTTCTTTATATCCCACTTAATTTATAAAATTTTAAGCTTTTTGTACTCAAGTTTTCGTTCTCAGTTCCTATCAGCAGATGAAAGTTGTTGTTCGAGCCAACATCCTGTGGGAGAAAATGTGTCCAAGAGTAGCAGATTATGTAATTAGCAATTATTTAATTTCTGTTTCTTGCTGCAGTAGTTGTTCCTGCGGTGAGGTGTGTAGTTACACTTTCCAGAGTGAAGATACTTCCGAAAACTTTTACAGTGTCCAGATTGCTCCGGTTGAGATGTAAGAATTAATAGAGGGTCCGAGAGGCTTCACACACCTCGCCAAGTTAGGCCAATTAACAGTAAATCCATTGTGGTTGTGAGTTCTCCCAAGTTAGCTCTACGCCATAATTTTGAACATGCATCTGATATTATAGGCTACTGATATGACCAGTCTTGCTGGTTAATGTTGACTAGACACGGCTGAATTGTATTAGTAGAAAGGCTTAAGTTAAAGTTTTTTTTTCTCACCCACCTGCCTGCTGAACCACACACACATGCTAGCAAAAACAGCCTCATGCTGAAGAGGAAAACCATGAACACAAAACAGAAACTTTTGACCTTGGGTCATAACAATTGCATCTTTCAGAATATTCAGATGGCATAATGTGTTGGCGAATAAACAATCCCAGTAAAAATGAGTGGGGTCTGTTTTTTTTTTTTTTGTTTTTTGCATAATTCATTATATTATCACTAGTACATATTGTATCTTTGTCTCTTTTTATAATTTGAGTAGTTCATGTGTAATACATTAAACTTTAAAGGTTAAAGGGGGATGAAATATTTACAAGGAGTCATTAACTTCATTTCTGTTTACGCAAGTTAAAATACTCTGTACAGTGACTCATACAGACCACAAGGTGGCAGTAGCGTTCTACTCTAGAGTAAAAGGTGTTTTTGGAGAAGTCAGAAAAAACGATGTTTTCAGCAGTGTTATGCCGTTCATTTTTTCCCCTCTGTAATACTGCACGTTTGTTCAGTAAAAGTTGAAACGAAGAAAAGCGCAGTTAAAAGTTTAAGTTAAGTTTTCAATAGCAGAGGTCCTGGAAATGCAGATGTAGAACTGTCGGCCGTTGGTGGAGATTAACAATTTATGATACTCTGAAAGAGTTAAATGAAACATAAAAATGCACAAAGAATGTTTCATTAAACTGTCTATTTCCGCATAGGCTACTTGCCAATCAAGTTTTAGCATTCTTAAGATTTAGAAGTGATGACTAAGGTCCTGCCTTCTTCTAGCCCGTGGTTGTGGCTGTGCTGGCTAAGGCTCTCTGGGCATGGCCTCATCTTTCACAGTAACCTCAGATAGCACCCTGTTTTCTTGTGCAATATTGTGCAGAACTCCACATTAGTGATGTTCGGTCGCTAACGAGCCGGCACTTAAAACATTTTTTTATCCCACGATTTTTTGTAACCCATTTTATTTATCACCCAGTTTGTCCTATTTTATGATCCTGGGCGCTACCTCGTCCCCTGTCGGCCTGGGGAGAGCCCTGAACTGGCCACATGCTTCCTCCGATACATGCGGAGTTAGCAGACCGCTTCTTGACACCTGACAGGGGGAGAGATGGCCCTCTTAAGTGAACGATGGAAGCCGGCTCACGTCCGCGTCAGTGAGCCGTTTCCTCGTTTAGAAAAGCACCTGCAGGTGTTGTGGCCGCTGACTATAGGTGTCACGTGCATCCTGTGTGAACCAATCATGAGGATTGACAAGGATCACGCCACCAAACTGGGAGGGGCGGTGGTGGCAGCGGTGAGACGCGCAAAGAGGATAGTGGTGCAAAGATGTGTGAAAGTTCAAAAAGAAGTAGCATTTTGACTAGGGGTGTGACGATACTCGGCTCACGAGACGCGATATTGGATTCACGAAAGAGACGAGATTTTAAGAAAACTACAATGACAAAATATGACTGGACCAACAGACTTTTATTTAACAGAGTTGCCCATGCATTTTGAAATGTCTTATTATAATTCTTTACATGCATGATGTAGGCATGAGCTTTTAATAAACTTCTTCCACAAATTGAAACAAAAATGTATAAAAGTTAAAATAAGAAATAAATATATAAAATCCCCAAGAGGGATTGATGGGACTCCAGAGGTGACATTTGGTTTTCTATCGTCTCTTAATCGCTTAGGGACAGTATACACGACGGATTAAACATGGGAGATGCAACTGTGGCCGCCGTCGCTAACAACATCACGACATCAGCAGCTGATCAAAACAAAGCAGTTGGCATTAACAAAGCATGTTTACTTGATTGCTGTATTTAATTTCTATTTTTTCAGTACTCGTTTTGTTAGGTGTGTGGTTAAATAAAGTCAATAGCTGTCCTTTTTTATATTTCAATGCTTAGGTTTTTATAGACATTTTTACAACTGTAAATGCAATTGGCTACAGCAATTTATTGAAATGTAAGTGATGTGTGTGTTGAAATACAAATCACAAGTCGAAACAGCGCTAAATTGGGCTGAATTATAAAAGGTGTAAGTGGTAAAATAAAGAGCCATTTGGGAGCTGAAAGAGCCGGATTACTAAAAAGAGAATTCCCATCACTACTGCGTAAAAATGACTGCACGTGCACTTTTCTATCATGTTTATTTCTGTTTATCAATTTTTATTTTTTTTTTAGAGATAACTGTTGATAATATGATACAGTTGAGATGATATATGAGATATAGGCTTCTTCTCATTTCGCTTAATTTTCGCCTCCTCTATCCTCTCTCCTCGCTTGAACTGGAAGTTCTTTCGCGGGCGCCATCTTTAAGACGTCCCAAAGCTCTTATTTGTGATCAGAGGATAGAGGAGGCATATCGGAGGAGGCACAAGCGAGGATACACAAGAGCATCCTATGCGGAAGTCGCTTGGCTATAAAAGCCAATCAACTCCGCCGACTCCGCCTCTCACCAGCAACTAGGGAAATGGAAAAGCTTTACAAATGTAAGTGCCTGTCATGTAAAGTTATTCCATGGCCAATAATGGTACGCGTGTTATTGATCCGACGTCTGTCATTATTATCAACATATTCGTTTATCACATGTTATGTCACAATGGTAACAAGCAATCACAAGGCTGACACATTTGTTCTACTGTCAATTTAACATTAAATAATAGACTGTCCCTGCTGTATATTGCATTGTATCATAATTATTTTACAGTAATGATAATGAATTCTTTTTTTTTTTTAAGATTATTTTTTTGGCATTTTGTTGCTTTATTGACAGTGAGAGATTGAAAGGGGGTGATAGAGGGGAAGACATGCGGCAAAGGGAGCTCAGGCCGGATTCGAACCCGGCTCCACCGCAGCACACCGCATACATGGTCAGCGCTCTACCGGTGTGAGCCACCGGGACGCCCCGATCATAATGAATTCTGAGTGTAAGGAGGTTTCCCCCTCACTGACACGTGGGTCTTTCAAATATGTCCAATTTAATAGGGACAGACGAGGACACCGCCTCCCTGATACGCTTTAGAACCGAGCACGATCAGCTGTTGTTCACGGGGAGGCGGAACACGGCCAAGAAAGGCTGGGGGTAAGTGAAATGTTTTTTAATGCTGTTGTGCTGGGTTGTATATACGAGGCGTATTATGGCCAATTATGAAATAATAAATCCAGACCCGGTGAAGGGGGGGGGGGGGGGGGGGGGGGTATTTCGAGAAAAAAGTAACAGATTTATGAGCAAAAAAGTTGGGAAAATAGGCAAGTGTTCAGTTTTCATTTCTCACTCACTCTGTTTTGGGTATTATATCAATGATTGCTTATGAGTGATCCGACTGCGTGCTCCCCTCCAGCCTCTCGTCACACGGAGCGCTCTCTTTCAGACCCTCTGCTCCTTGTTGAGAGTTACAGTGCGTAATGTTTGTTTGTTGTTCCCAGCCTTCTATCTCATGTGATGCGTTTTTACGCGTGCCATGGTGGATGGGTTTAGGGATTCCTTATTCCTCTCTGAAGTGTGTGTGTGTGTGTGTGTTTGTGTGTGTGTGTGTGCGCGCGCGCTGCAAGTGACTATGTTATCTTACTTATTTTAAGAAATCACATTTGGGCTTTCTCCTTACTTTGCATGTGAGACTCTAATCAAGTGGTAAATGCGAGAATGACCCATGCTTATATTTATTATATTTACTATTGATCTTTACACTTATTTTGAACACACCTTCATAGTATTGACTAAATATGCAATAAATTGACGTTTTCTACTTCACAGAGATATATATAATTAAGATGATGGGGCTGGAGGGATGCCTCACCCCAACCCAGATTACTAAAAAATGGGACAACCTGAAGAGGAGATATAAAGTAAGAGAATGTATTTATTAGCTTAGTTTATGCCCATAAATTATGACTGTTTCCCATGATGTGTCTCACTATAATGGTCCCAGTGTGCCTACATCTTGCTAATACATTTTTTGTTTAACATCTTGCAGGAACTCAAAACCCCAGCCACTGGGACGGGGACAGACAGGGGGGAGGCCACGGCAGCCACATGGCCATGGTTCTCCCTGATGCATAAGGCCATCGGGAGCCGGCCATCTATTGAGCCCCCGGTCCTGGTGGACTCATGCATTGGGGAGGACCATGAGCCCGTGGCTGCTGTGGCCTCCAGCTCATCATCCTCTGGAGCTGGGGTTGCCACTTGTAGCCAGGCACGTGAGGGAGAGGACGATCCACAGCCTGGCACAAGTAGCAGCCCCACAGCTGAGGATGATGAGGCATCCACCTCTGGCTGTCCCCCCCCCCAAAAATGCTGCAGGACCACCAGAGGGGCCGTCCTGTCCTTCCTCAAGGAGGAGGCAGAGAAGGAGGATAAACATTTTGAGGCCAACCAAGCCAACACCCAGCGCTTTTTATCCTTATTTGAAGATTTAGTTAAGAAATAATTTAATTTAGGCCTATATATTTGTTTTAGTTTATTTTCAAACAATCCTTTTTCCCCCCAGTTTGTTTTGTTCATAATTATAAATAAAGATCAAATTCCCCTTCAGAATCATTTTTATTGACAAGTTGGTTTTCACATACAAGGAAATTGCTGTGGTGTCTGGTGCATTTGAACAAGCACTGTACTAAAATGTAGATATACATTAAGGCAAGTACTTCAGCAGCTTAAATAGAAAATATCAATAGGCAAGTCAACAAACACGGAATCTAAAAAGAGATATTTAAAAATAGGGACAATTTTAACCTTTTGAAACTACACATTTCACTACATATGTTGAAGGAGGCCTCTGATGATGAAACTAAAGGGTTTCAGTAAGTTTTTACATGCATATTTTAATATTGCAACATTGGGCCTAGATGGTAACAGACTCTTATTTGCACTATCACTGTCAGTACAAATAAACAGAACGAAGGGTTCATTTGCAGTGTGGATAGTTTACAAAGCACTTTAACTCTTCGGAGCAATCACAGGTCTCTGGTGTCACAGATGATGCTGGGGACCAACAGCCTGAAATGGTCGCCCTCTCTTTGGTGTGCTGACAGTAGTTTGTCTGAAAAAGAAAATTACAAACATGCATTAAAATAAGACTATGTAATCAGTGAAATATTAAATACAGTACACAGCAGAGTGCGAGTGCTGTGCTATGCATTACATCAATGTAACGTGTGAAAGGGGAAGAGTCAGCGGGGTCTCTGGCCTTGTTGATGAGGAATGGCTCCACAGTGGTGACTGGTGAGTCACAGGGTGATGGGGCAGGTGAGGCTGGGCTCTTCCTGAAGTCCACAATCATCTCCACTGTGTTTAGAGCATGGAGCTCCAAGTTGTTTTCACTGCAACAGGTCACCAGATGGTCGATATCCCACTTGTAGGTCAACTCATCTCCACCTGATATGAGTCCAATGAGGGTGGTGTCTCCTGGCGCTGATGGTCCGGGAGTTGGAGACGAGAAGTTTCACCAGCTTCACAGCTCAATTATTTTTCCATTAATAGACTTAATTGCAGCTTTAACTTTAACTTAAGGCAACTTAGGTGTTCCCACACAAAATAAAACAAAAGTTTTAAGGCACACAGCTTGTCACAGTGTGATGGCCCATATCCCAGACCTTCATGTCCCAAGTCTACATATAATCATGGTCATGCAGCTCCACTGGTTGCACAGCTGGAGCAGAAAGCAGCCCTGCCAGTTGGTCTTGCTGGCCATGTCCGCATCGTTGCCCCCTCACTGGTCGAGCTGGAACCACACCAATGTCCCCCGCATCCTCGATGGGCTCGAGGATGTCACCCGCTGTGAGGCAGATGTTATGAAGCACTGCACAGGCCGTGATGACTGAGGGGACAAAGGTGTGGTTGACCTCCAGAGCCCTGAAGAACAGCATCCTCCAGCGGGTCTTCATCATGCCAAAGGCCCGTTCTATAATACAACGGGCCTTGGCATGGTGCTGGTTGAAACGACTCTGCACCCTCCCTTGCAGTGGCTCTCTATATGGGGTGATGATGGCCACAGGTTTTTCGATGCAGGGATAGCCACCATCACCCACAATATAGTAACCTGCACAGAATGAGAAATCACTAATTAATACGTTCATAATTATTGAATGACAAATTAATTAAGAAGTGAATTAGTCTCACCTGAGGGAGGGTACAGAGCCGCTTTATAAATGCTGCTGTTCTTCAGGACTCTGGTGTCATGGACGGAGCCAGGATACCCAACAAAGGTGTTTAAGAATAAGCCCTTCCCATCACATACTGCCTGCAGTTGTATGGATGGGAAGAGCTTTCTGTTGAGGTAATCCTGGCCCCCCGGGTCCTGGAGGGGTCTTGATGCGGACATGGCAGCCATCAATGGCACCCACACACCTGGAGAACACTGGACTATTGGCCAGCTGGACAAATGTTTGGCCAACCTCATCCAGTGCTCCAGGGGTGGGCAGTTTGATGACCTTGTGGCGAAGAGCTGCAATTTTCTCTACTCCACTCTGCAGACTGTAGACCTGGGTACATGAAAGGCCCGGGACACCACACTGTAAGACAAGCCGTGTGCCAACCAATAAATAGTTAATAACAAATGAACCTCATGTGACCAGCCCCGTGTGTTCCTTGATGGCAGAGTCCTCAGAAGGACCTCCATGGACTGCCGCCCCAGCCTGTAGTCGTCCAGGAGGTCCTTCTGGCAATCAAAGAACACAGCAACGACTGGCACATGAGGATTCATTAAATTATAAATAGGTGGGGTCTCCAACTCCATCTACAAAATAAAGAAATAGAACTGTTACTTCCCATTAATAGTTTTGCCAAAACACATGTAGAACTATTTTTAAATTACATTCAATAGACGCTTACCTCAATCAGACAAGCTATAGCGCGTCTTCTACGTCGCCGCCTGCGTTCCTCCTCCTGTTGTAGCATGTGCCATGTGGCACATGCACCAGCAACCAATTCCTGCAATTCTGCCATCCTTGTAAAGATCATGTCTTTTGTCTTTTTGACACTTATACAGTTAATGAAAAATGAAGAAACCAGGCCTATATGAGTTTCAGCTGTTACTTTGTCACCACCCCCACTTGGCCTAAATTGATATGATAAATTGCTGAATGGCTGAACTGAAGGATTTATTTGCACAAAACAGATTTGACTGCTTTGATGCATTTCCCTGCATTTTCTTTTTTTGTGTTCAAAGTCCTGTGGAAACGGTGCAAGTGAGGGACGCATGGATGCGATATAGTGGTAATGGGATGCAGCCTATGGCTTCTTCTCATTACCACTATTTCGCATCCATGCGTCCCTTACTTACGCCGTTCACTTGCGTCTTAGTCCCGCCCACCGGGGATGCATGGAGAGACGCAAGTGAGGGAAGCGAGGAGAGGGGAAACGATTTAAGAGAAATGGGACGTCCTTCCCTCCGGAGCGTCACATGAAGCGACGTCCGTTTCTAATGACAGCGGCAGCAGATCACAGCTGGATCAGCTGTCAGTCGCTTTAACAGCTGGAGACATGCACTAATAATAATAATAATAATAAGTGTTTTCTCTGTTTAACAAACACCTGCACATGAATAACAACCTCCATTGTGTATTTATACTGTGAACTGTGTCCAGCTCAGGGGCACGGGAATGCCTTCATATTATTTATTTATTATTATTTGCTTCTGTATATATTAGGATGACTATTAGGGCCAAGTATGAAAAAAAAAAAACGACCCAGGGGAGGGGGATAATACTGGTCCATGCCTCACTGAGTCTGTCCGGTGCCACAAATGCAAACACACACACACACACACACACACACACACACTTCAAAGATGAATAAAGATTCCACAAACCCGGCTCCATGGCACGCGTAAAGACGCACCACATGAGAATGCCCGTGAGGAATGAAGGCTGCGAACAATAAACCTGCTGCTGTGAAAAAAGTTTAGACGAACGTTACACACTGTAACTGTCAAGCAAGGAGCAGAGGAGGTCTGAAAGAGATCGCTCCGTGTGAACGCTAGGAGGAGGGGAGCGTCAGTCGGATCACGCTGATAAAACACCCAAAACAGAGCGAGTGATGGAGAAGGAGAGACATCCCGCAGGTAGAAAGGAATGAAATGTGGTGATGTAGTACCATCACCTCATGTTATGTGTTTTTAATCATGCCATGGTGGCTGGGTCCCTCTCCCCCTGGGTCCATATACATTTATTTTTTCATACATGGCCCTAATACACCGTCGTAGTAGACGATCCTGGTGATAAATTAATTATCTAATATCCCAGAACATGATTGTGTCCGCTGAACACCGGCCAATATTTTATTAGGTTAGATGATTAATGTGAAATGTAAATTATGTCACTCAGTAATGATCAGCCTCACGTGGGACGGATGAAAATGACAAACAATGTAAAAGTGTTTCTTGCTGACGGACAGACTCTCATACTCTCTACAGTTTTTTTAACTTTAATAATATCCATAATAAATCTGTATGGTGGGGGAAAAAACAGATCACAAAAAGGAAAAAAACTTCTAGAGCGATCTTTCTCTTAATTTATTATAAATGTAGAAATATGTTTGTGGTGTTTTTGTTGTTCAGAGTCACAATAAAACAGATTTTAATTACATGGTTGAATCATATAAATAAAATATAACACCTGTGGTGACACACTTTAGTTTAATCTGTGATCTGTCTTCACTCCGGTATGAAACTACAGCGATGTTGCGATGTATAACATCAGTCCGATCAGCTGCTGCGTCTATTCAACGAGTCAGGGGGCGGGGCCACCGCTAAAAGACTTCCGCATAGGATTCTCTCGCGTATCCTCGCTTGTGCCTCCTCCGATATGCCTCCTCTATCCTCTATCCTCTATCCTCCGATCACAAATAAGAGCTTTGGGACGGTCTTAAAGATGGCGCCCGCGAAAGAACTTCCGGTTCAAGCGAGGATAGAGGATAGAGGAGGCGAAAATTAAGGGAGATGAGATGCAGCCATAGTGTGTGTCCTTCCCACTCTGGTTGTGTCTCCACTCAGCTGTCTGTGCTCAGCTCGTCAACTCCTGCCTGCTGACACACCTGCCTCTTATCTGCTCATCAGCTGCAGTAAAACCCAGGCTCCTCACACACTCTACCCCAAGCTGTTATACTGACTACACACTCTTTTAAAAAAAAAAAAAGTGATTACCTTTCTGAGACCTTTTGTGTTGCCTTTCTACCTGGCTGACAATTGTGGAAAAATAGTATTAGATTCTTGATATTTAAACAATAAACATTAAGAGCAGTGAATTAAAATCATGTCTCATGGGCAGACAAGCCTTACTGAAATTGATTTGCATGACGAGTATCTAAACTGGTTCACAATCCACATTTCTATTGTTTCTCTCACTACTTTGCAATGTCTGGTTCCTGTATGCTAACTGCATTAAGTAAATCACTTCATCCTGTAACTTCCTCCTGTTCTTTGATCATGTAAGACTGAAACTCTGTATATAAGGAAGAAAAGTTTACTTTGTCGGGAGAGATTGCTGAGAACTCTCCATGCTGCACGTAACTAAAGGCTTTGATTGATCACACCGGCTCATTGCGTTTTTCTTCAGAGAAACACTCAATATTTTGGGAAGAAACTGCATCTACACAATACCTTCTCTTTTTTTGCTCAAAATCACCTAAACCTTCTGGATCCTTGCCACCTCAGCCTTCCACCTCTCAGATTTTCCTTCAGCCCTGTCTGTCTTTACCTCTTTGATGCACAACATGGGTCTAAAGTGACCGAGTTTTTTTTTGTTCTATATCTTTGCATCATTCAGTATTCCAGGTTTTCCTCAATTTTGTTTTTGATCATCATACATCCTAATTTTATGTTTTCCTTCATTTTTTTTAAAATAAATTCCCTTTTTGTGTCACTACTCTTCTAATGCACAACATGGGTCAAAAATTAGATTTAGCTAAGTAGCTTGCTAAGCTAACTACTTAACTAACAACTTGGCTAAATAGCTTGCTAAGCTAACTACTTAGCTTAGCAAGCTACTTAGCCAAGTTGTTAGCTATGTAATAATACAAAAACATTTTTTCTTAAAGTATGAGAGGCAAAATGGAAATAATGACCTGTTATCAAAAACAAGATATTTAAAGAATACTTGGAATATTCAATCATAAAATAAGTTGATATCAAAAGAAACACACGGCAAGCATTAAACATGGGGAATGAATGAGGGTCATTTTTGACCTATGCACCCCGTGCATTAGAAGGGGGTCAATATGTTGTGCATCAAAGGGTCAACTGGAAGTTGATAAACTATTTAAACCCTTCTCTGTGCCTTCTGTGTCCTGCTCGTGGGTCACCTCATAAATGAAACAGCTTTTACTCTGCCGTGTCTTGTCTCATCACCTCAAACGCAACGTGTGCCATACGCATCTCCCACCTTTACTGATCTGCCAGCGGTCCCGACTCAGCAGTCAAATGCACACGGTCTGTTAGTGATGGTCACTAGTGGCTCAGTTTGTCCGTTGTGTACGTTGTCACGTTGTGTCTTGTCCATGTCCCAGAGATCTTCAGATCTTGGATGTCATCGTTCTCCCAAGCGGAAAATAAAATAACAATAAAAAATGCTGACATGTTTCATCAGATTGTACTGACTTTGAAGATTGAAATATACCTTGGCAGCATGTCTAGGTATAGTCTGTGGAAAACATTGTAATACAAGTTGGATTTAGTGCCATGATACCGTCGACACAGGTGCTGATGTAGACTGATTTTCAATTTACCAGAATGTGTTATAAATAATAGCTGGTTAAGCCAGTTGGCATAAAATCAAACTGGGTTAAGGTTGTACACTGGACCAGACAGGCAAAACAGAAAAGTGACACCACACTAAAAGACAGAGATGGGCAGTCTAGTAAAAGTTACTTTTGCTTAAGCTAACTACAAACTAAACAAACTGCCCCCCTGTGCAATCACAATTAAAAAAAAACATTAGAAACAAAAACCGACAGGGAAAGTGGGTTGGCTGGCATAGACACAAGCTCACAAGCAGCCACAATTAGGTGGATTAACTTTTCTTTTGACCTGATTTAAATAATCCATTGCAGACAACATCCTCTGAGAAGTTAATTCCACAACATGAGTTTTCACCATGGTGAGCCATCTTCAGGGAAGTTTGAAAGGAGGATGTCCTCCAGAAATGTTCCTAAAGGACCGGATAACTGGGTGGGCACTAGAGAACAACAGTAGTTAGTAGTCATAACCAATAGTTATTGGTTAGGGAGAAGTTATGGTTACAGCTAGCTTGGGTAAACCCGTACTGCCTTGCACGCTCAATTTCATTTCAAACTGCCAAGGAGTCTGGAAACTAAAGCCGTTTCTTAGTCCTGTTTAAGGGATCCAATCACAGAGCGGGGAGGGATGGCAAGACGATGACGCGTACTACTCGACAGATGGAAGCTTGTAGTTTTCTTACGGATCCAACATGGCTGCAGCAGACGCAAAACTCTCTTTCGATCTAGCTGACAGCGTTTTAAATAGTTTAGAGCCAACGTTGATTTTAAAAGAAGAACAACATTTGACTTTACACTCCTGTTTCACCACCAAAAAGGATGTTTTAGCCTTGCTTCCGACAGGATTTGGCCAAAGCCTAATCTACCAACGAGCCCCGCTACCGCTCGATGCTGTAACGCCGGTGATCTCGCTACGAGCCGGGGGACAGCGGAGCCCCCAGAGACCCCCAGCAGCTCGTCTATTGATCATAAAATCAGTGGATGTGTGTGGCTGAATGACATGAGGCGTAAAAATAAATAATCTTGCAGAAAGCGAGAAATGGAGAAGCAAAGCAGCAGCAACACTCTCACAGACACACACACACACACACACACACACACACCAACACTGCCGGTAGACTGTGAGCTGAAACTACAGAGCAGCCAGAGTCAGAACATGCTGCAGAAAAACGTTGCAGAGGCAGAATTGAGCATCCCAAAGTAGAGATGGGCTAGTCTGGCTATGTAAACCATAGATATCTATATAACAAATGTTGTTTATATCATATATATATATATATATATGATATAAACATACATTTCTGTCGCTCTACATACGTCATCTGGTATAACTGATACGATTGGCTAAGAGCTACGTACTGATAGACATTTGTAGCACCCAATAAACTGCTCTGGAGGATCGTAAACCACGCCTCCTCTACAGAGAAATGAATGGCTGGTTTCCAGACTAATCTCATTTGTGATTAGTCTGCCGTTAGCCAGGCTAGGATACAGCATTGAATTCAAAGAACCGTGGGGAAAACTGTGGCAGTGGCTGGAGGAAAAACTTCCAAACGCAGTTAAAGAGAAGACCTGTTCCCCACGCCTACCAGTGGATCTAGGCGTGTAAGAAAAGGAGAAGGCAGCAGAGCTTCTCAAGCTTCCTAATGCTGGGCTTACACCAAACGATTTTCCCAGTCCCAGACTAAAAACTAAAAGTCTTTAGTAAATCTAGGAGTCTTACTGGAGTCACAGCGCGCTCCCGTCATCCCGATCGTTAAGTGTAAGGTAGTAATCTGCGCTGTTTGATATCAGTCTTTTCCTAGTCTTTGGTTTGCGATCAAATCAAACGTGTTTGATATTATCGCAAGTCGCAGTGACGTAACACAATCAACAACCAATAGATGAGCGGTTCCAGACCGGCAGTAAAACCACTTATCATCACAGTATCATCACAATAATGTTAGTAAGCTCAGTCCTAAATACAAATATAGAGATGTAATATATTTACGGCCACAAGCGGGATTTTGGGGGCGCTGTTTCTTAGTAAAGAGAACAGTAAGCAGATCCAGTTAAAATGTATACATAAATAAGTAATAAATAATTGATGATGAATGTGTGATTAACTAAATGAAAGTTGATAGAGCTGATAAGTATAATTATTCAATTAAACAAATTATAATTAAATAAGACATAAATGTATATCATTAATTCTTTTCTACAGTTTCCTTTCCTTTATTCTTCCTTATATCTATTTTTACTGTAAAATAGTCAACTTTTCAGAAAAACAGAAATCCTTTTTCAGCTTTGTGAGGGCGTCTTCTCTTCTTTTTTTTTTTTTCTTTTTTTCAACACAAACCACTGCGCACACAAAAATTGCATGGTAGGTAAAAAATGCTAAAGGAAATCTAGTTGTAGTCTTGTAAATAGTGACCCTGCAAGATTCACAGTCTTTGTAGAATCTCAGTCTGAGACTAGGCTGGGACTAAAAACTCTTAACACTTGTCTTTAGATGTGAGCAGGTGTGAGCTGATAGTCTTGCAGGAGTCTTTCCAAATCTTTTCAAAGTCTTCTGGTGTATAGGTAGCATAAAGCGCAGCCTGTCTGAACCTGTCATCACTCTCTTCCTCAATCTTTTTATTCTCCTCTACTAACCTTCTCACTGCATTGTCACGAACGCTTGAGTGTTCTGCGTGAACTCCCGCAGAGTGTCATGTGCATCATTCAGTTCGCTACTTAAGGATTGGACTCTTGAATCTTTCCAGTGAACATCCTCACTGACAGCTGCTAACTTTAGTTGAGTTTTATGTTGCTGAAGGAGGAATAACATGCCTCCCACTTCCTGGATAGTGAGTGTCTCCTGTCTGAGCCACCAATTCAGCTGTTTCTGAATCGCACTGGGCCAGCGTGTAGCCATGTCCAGTTCCTCCTCGTCCTCTGGGTGGACCTGGAGATCTGCAACCATGTTTGACAAGGTCTCCTCTTTCCTAAACTCTGCAGCTATGGAAGTTGAGTGAGAAGTCATATTTCTTAGGTTGATAAGAAGATATAAAGACAATTAATCTCGCTCTGTAGACAAGTTAGTGATGTGGTAACCACTAAACTTCAAATGAGCGTTCGCTTGGGATCACTGATTTTATTATTATCCTTTAAATAATAACAAACGCACAGGGCCAAGCCTGTGGCTTACAAGTACTTCTGTACTTAACTTAAGGGGGATGTTGCGAGAGCACCCAACACTTAAAGGGAGTTTAACTCTCTCAAATTGTTATCTTCTTGATAACAATGATAATGCATAGGGGCAAAACCTGTGACTGCCAAGTACAGCTGGGTACTTCACTTAAAGTGGTGTCTGCAACAGACCACCAGTCTTTTACAGAGGCTCTTAATCACAATCTTTTGATGATAATGCACAGGGGCAAATCCTGTGGCTTAAAACGACTGCTGTTTACATGCTTGGTGTCTTGTTCCAACTATCCTAGCTAGTCTAGCAGGTTTAAAAAACAACAACAGGGGTGGGGCTGGTTGTTACTCTTAAACAACATTAATTCTCTCCACACAACAGTAATAGGCTTGGTAACACAGCACAATACCAGCTCATTAACACAACACAACATTGTAGTCACCAGCAGTAAACTATTCTTAAGCCTTCCCGGTCTATATTCCTGAAAAAGGAGCGGAGGAGAGCTACAACCACTATACTAATATAATTCGCTATTGTAATAATAATTGAATAACTCCAACCAAATATTCAATGGTCATTTATAGAATATCGCAACGGGGCACCAAAATATGTAGGGTTAAAAGCTATTTAGATCAATTTTGCTATCAGAAATTGACTAAATTAATTAACACTTATAATTAATTATAGTTATTCTTGGGGCACCACCTCTTTACTTAGAAAGAAGAAAGATGGTAAAAACAGTCTCAAATATTAAGTCAATGAATCCTTGACGTGTCATAAACAATACCAGGAAACTTCTTGTTAAAATAGACAAAAGGTTTTCACAGTAATAAATAAAATGCATGTGTATATACACTGAAAAAAACGCAACGCTTTTGTTTTTGCTCCCATTTTTCATGAGCTAAACTCAAAGATCTAAAACTTTTTCAATATACTCAAAATAACCATTTCTCTCCTTTGCCGAGATAATCCATCCCACCTCACAAGTGTGGCATATCAAGATGCTGATTAGACAGCATGATTATTGCATTATTAGGCACGTTGCTGGTGTAACTGTCTTTAATAACTCCTAACCAGGAGGTTTTGTGGCTTTGTTGCCTAAATTCACAGAAACTGCAGCCTTTTTTACAACCGTGAACCGTATGTATAATGACGTATGTGCTATTTTAAGAATGTGATGCTGTACCACAAGCCGCGATATGTACAGACGTGTCATAATGGGTGGTACCTACACACTTGTCTGAACCTGTGTATTCCAACAAATTGTTTTGAAGAAACCAACTTACCCACTTGTGACTGCCCTCCTTCATGCCAGGCCAGTAATACCATTGTATTATGGCACTGTGGGTTTTTTCTATGCCACAGTGCCCACCTATACCACTTGCATGGAACTCCAAACAACTTTTGCAAAGTGCTCCTTTCTATGTTTTTGTTTTTTTTGTTTTGCGTGGCCAATTTAGCGGCTGTATCATGGCGGTCATAGGACACTAAGGCCATCGATTTCCGGCCCGTTCTACCCCTAGTCCCTTCATCTCTGATGGACATGCTGCCTTGGCATTTCTGTTCAGGGGAATGAACGGATTGCTGGGGCAAACCCAGTGGATATCTTTTGTTTTTGTGCACATGTTCAGGGATGAGGTAGAGTGAGGGGTCGTCATCATGGTATGAAGTGATTGGTGTCTTAAGGTGTACGTGTGTTACCCTTCCAAAACCCAACATTCAATACAGACTTCATCCTATATATGTTCTACTGTTCAATTAAGAATAAATCCTATCTCTAGGTTTTACCGATATTGGAATTGCACTGCCAAGACTATATGCCAGGTGTACCTGTGATGATTGGACAGTGGTGGTAGTAGCAGACTAAATAATTTATTCAACGAGGTCCAAGGAGACAAGATTAGCTGGAATCCTACCTCTGCTCAGGCTGTTCACAGAGGAACTTATCTCTCTGACAAGGTCCTGCATCAAGTCCCAGGCTACTCGGACATAAGTGATGTCATCCTGTACGACTGTTGTTAGAGTCTCTAAGGCATGCAAGGTATTATTAAGCAGGGCAGAAAATAAATTGACGGTGACTATAGTACCCTGAATGGTTTTAGCCAGATCCTGTAATGGTTTTTGTTGGAGGAAGGGTTAGGCGTAACTGCATGCCAACGGGGTTTGAGTAAAGACATGCAGTCCGCCCTGGACTACCTGGGTCGTGGTGGTCTCTGTGACGGCGTCCTCTATGACTGTGGGCTCTGCCACCTCTCAGTGTGGAGGCTCCCACAGGTTGCTTTTTCCTCATCTGGATCCTCAGTGCCTTGCCATGTCTCTACACTGTCAATCAATGTGTGTGTACAGATGTGTATGTGGGGAAGGAATTTGTGTTGCATTTATATGTATAAAAAGCGCTATATAAATAAAGTTTGATTTGATATGAGCGAGGGTGAGAGGTGCAAATTCATGGCATGGTATGACACAGTCAGCTCAGGAACCTTTGATTTCCAAGCAGAGATTCGCCATTACTGTGTTAATGATGTTGAAGTGTTACGCAAGGCATGTACCATTTACAGGGAGACGTTTTTACAGTGTACGCAGTTGGATGCTTTTGCCTTTACAACACAGGCATCCAGTTGCATGGGTGTTTACAAAACCCTGTTTCTGCCCATAGACACTCTGGCTCTCACGTATGACGGTGCATACATTGAGCAAAATAAAACTTATTCAGACGTTTCAATCCAGTGGCTCGAATATGTAGCACACACTGAAAACAGTCTAATATAACATGCACTCCGTGGCGGCGAACAGTGGGTGAGGTCATTTTCTGTGGATGGTTACAATGCCTCCACAAATACATGGGAGCTATGGCGAGCTTTACCATTCGTTTGGCAATAAACTAACATCGCTAAAAACACGGCATGGTCTGGCTCACGTTGTTATGTGGGAATGCGATTGGAGGGCATTAACAGCGCCAGATCCAGATGTCAAGGTTTTTAGCGACATACAAAAAGCCTGAGCGACTAGACCCTAGAAATGCTCTCTTTGGTGGACGCACAAATGATATGAAACTCTACCACAAGGCTGAAAATGATGATGATGATGATGAAAAGATACATTATTTTGATTTCACAAGCCTTTACCCCACAGTACAGTCTAAAAAAGACTATCCAATTAGACACCCTAAAATAATCCACAAAAACTTTGACAAGATTGAAAATTATTTCGGTTTTGTCACATGGCTCTTTCTATCACTGCTATGCAGATGACACTCAGCTCTACCTGTCATTTCCTCCTGATGACCCATCGGTCTCTGCACGGGTCTCTGACTGCCTCTCAGACAAACCTACAATACACATCAACATCAAAATTGACTCCCTGTGTCTTTCCCCCACCAGGGTAGTGAGAAACCTCGGGGTGATGATTGATGACCAACTCACGTTTTCCAGTCATGTCACCTCAGTTACCCAGTCATGCCACTTTACACTTTACAACATCAGAAAAATCAGACTTTACCTACCTCAACATGCCACTCAACTCTTCACACAAGCTGTCGTCAACTCAAAACTTGATTACTGTAATGCCCTCCTGACAGGCCTGCCACCCTGCACAGTAAAACCCTTTCAGATGATCCGGAATGCAACGGTGCATCTGGTCTACAACCAGCCAAAAACGTCACGTCACACCACTGCTCATCGAGCTCCACTGGCTACCTGTTGCAGCCCGCATCAAATTCAGATCTCTAATGCTGGCCTACAAAGTTGTCTCTGGTACTGCACCCACCTACCTGAATGCCCTGATACAGGCATATGCTACCTCAAGACCGTTGCGCTCTTCCAATGAACGGCGCCTGGCTCTACCCCTCGTTGGTCCAAGGCAATCCAGACTCTTTGCATTTCTTGTTCCCCGCTGGGGGAATACACTACCAGTTCCTCCCTCTCTACCTTTAAAAAAAACTCCTGAAGACCTAGCTCTTCAGAGAGCATCTTCTCTCCTAGCACCACACGATAATTCTACTCTTTAAAGAATTGTCACTAGCACTTATTGATGCACTAATGGCTCTTATTGCACTATACCTTGATTGTTTGCTTTTATTCTTCCTGTAAGTCGCTTTGGTGGCCGCACAGTGCATTTGACAACATTTACATTTAGTCATTTAGCAGACGCTTTTATCCAAAGGAACTGTATCACCCTGTCCTGTAGGGAACTACAGTTGCCACGGGAAGCTCATGTTCCACTGTGTCGCACGCAGAATCAGACCAGCGTGTCTACGGTGACACTGACAGACACGCTCGGCTTATGTTGTATGATCTGTTGGACAAACTCCAGCGGCGTGTTTTGTATTGCGGCACAGACTCTGATATTCACATTGCATCGTGGTGAGTGGATTTCTCCCTTAGGCCCGAGTACTAGGGATGACACCGATCAATCGGCAACTGATCGGATCGGCCCGATATGATTAAAAAAAATGATCGATCGAAAAATCAGATCAAAGGTAAAATCAAATTAAAATCACCGATCCGATCGCATTATACGTACATGTGCTTTACAAGTGTTTGTTATGGTGTCATATACATTCCGGATCCAAAGGTGGCGGTAGTGCGCCGAAACGATGCCGCTTTAAAATGAAGAAGAAGTGTTGTGTTGTGGTCACGCAGCCTGCATGCACCTACACACACCCACAACATGTCTGCCATATGGAACTTGTTTGAAGTGAGTGAGTCCGATGTCACACAGTACAGTGCAACATATTATTGCATAAATTGCCGCTAGTGTGTGTAACAATGTGCAATAATGCCACCAATGTTCTAGCATTTTTAGTTTGTTTAGCCTGTTAAATAGGCTCAATTTTTATTTGAATTTTATTTTATACGATATATGCAACAAGACAGCCATTTAAATGGATAGTATGAATAAATTAGTGAACTTTCAACATGAAGCTCTTGCCTGTTCTTGACTGCCCTCTAGAGGCCATGTTGGCATATAGTTTTCCACAGAGCCATGCTATGAAGGAATATTAAAGTTACTGCTATGCAATAAATAAAGGTCAATCTAGGTAATCTAGTAGTATCAAGTAAATAAATGATTACAAGGTTACCATAAATGAAAGACTATAGGCCTGTGGATGAATTGAAAAACAAGAGTAAAATATAAATATTAATATCATCCCACATGATCGATCGGTTGTCATCGGTAATCGGATCGGTGAGGCTTTAAGTGATCGGTGGTCCCAAAAAACCTGATTGGACCATCTCTAATGAGTACATTACAGAGTTTGTACAGAGTTTGGAACAAAATGTTATGCTTATCACACACACCAGGGGAAGACGCATGTCAAGTGTAAAGGCGTAACACATGACTCACTGAAAGGGTTCGTTCACACGTTTGTAGCCAACCAGAGCACAGACGCACATGTGATCGCCGTATCTGACATCATCAAACGTGACAAAAAGAAGTTTCATCTGAAGAATGACACAGTTAAGAGTTTGTGTGATGAAGCAAAATGGTGTGATGAAGCAAAATGGGGTAAATATTTACACTTTCTAAAAGGACCCTGAAGGGGGTTATATAGTGGAGAGACATTAGTTGTTGTTGTTGTTTTGTTTTTTCTAATTAATTCATTTTATTTATTTTTAGTTATTTGTGGATAAATATATACCGGTGCTTCTTCTTTTTCTTGTATGTATTTATGTTTGCTATTCTTAGTCTTAATCTCTGTATTTGTTAACAAATTATGTCTTCCATGCAACGATTATTTTATTTACTCGTTGTATGGACCTTCTTTGAGTCTGAGTTTTAGTTTATTTTATGTTCTGTATGTGTGTAATAGTTGTACATGAAGGAGCACGGTAAGAGATGCTTGTAACCAGAAAGGGATTAGCACTGATGGTGATGGTGTTTGGTTGTTGTTGTTGTTGTTGTTGTTGGGTGGTGGTGGGTCGTATTTTTTATTTATTTTAATTTTATTTTATTGTTGTACAAGGAAAATGGAAAATATAAATGTTAATCACAAAAAAAAGAGTTTATGTGGTGTATGACAAGCGCCGGGTGCTGTCTGATTATTCAACACTACCTTAACCCATTGAGGCCTGAAAAACCGCTGGGCGATTTTAAATAAGCATCTAATTTTCTGGAAATTCTGGAAAAATTCTGGAAAAAAAAAGTGTGAACTCTTCTACTAAATAATAGATTTTTCAGCCTCTGTAGATAGAAATAAAATTCAAAAAGTATTTGAGAGCTTATACAAATACCACAAAATGACGTAAACGCTTTCCAGGCTTCAATGGGTTAAGGATAATATACTAAATCAGTCTTGATGGCAGATTGCAGACACAGACATCCCTTTAGCATGGTTGTTAGCAGACCCTCCAACTATGGCAAGACTGTATTTGTCAAGAAAGTTGTTGAAAATGCATCTGGTATTAATTCACACAGCCTCGATAATATTGTTTATATTTACTCATGGCAACCTTTTGTATGATCAACTTCTTCAATTAGGGACATCAAATTTGTGAACATATTGCCAGAATCACTGTTTTTGTCTGGGGGCAGCAGCTCGTCATCACACAATTTGCTCATCATAGATGATTTGATGAATGACGCTAGCAATAGCATAGAGGTGCAAAATGTATTCACAAAATATGTTCATCATAGAAATTTAAGTTGTCTTTATCTGGTACAGAATTTATTTATTCAGGGGAAATCCATTCGAACCATCAGTTTAAACACTAACTATCTTGTAATGTTTAATAACCCCAGAGACAAATATCAGATTTCACTTTTAGGTAGACAAATGTTTCCGGGCAATGCTAAACATTTTTTAGAGGCCTTTAATGACGCAACCAGTATTCCATATGGGTATCTACTTAAATGTTCAGGAGTCTTGGCTTTATAATCTATAAGACTCAGAACCCTGACCCTGTAAAAAGCACGTGAAAACCATCAGCGACGGCTTTACTCCCGTAGCTTCTCCTGCTGCATCGCGGAGCTTATTCACACTAGCAAGCCCAGCAGAATTTGCCTGGTCGTAGTATATTTTTTTGCAGCGTTCTTTCCATGACTGATACAATACACAAATGAGTCAAATGTATTTGTAACAACCTCTTTTATTCACACACATGCTATTTGATATCAGTATCTGTCGAAAATCATATGACTAGATCAGATTCCATGAATGGTTGGTTGCAATGAAAAGAAACAATAGCTAATAAAAAGTTTGACACACTGAGAAACAATAGAAAATAAAAAAAGAAACAATAGAAAATAAGGTGAAATAGCTCAGAATAACTCTGCAGCAGTACATTGATTAATACACAATTTCTAGTGGATGTCGTTTACATTTCTGTTTTCCCCCGCCAGTACTCACTGAGCGCTCGAAGCTGCACCACTCATGTAGTCACCATCAGTTAACTCATCATATATATCACTGAGCCCATCTGCAACCCTCTTCTTCTGTCTCAGCTCATTTAGTACATACTCAGCAATGCCTGCCACTCTGAGAGGTAATGCACGGATCGACTGTAATCTCAGAAACGCCAGAATGGCAGGAATAAATCGCACAGTCCAGAGTCTCTCCAAAATGTCCAAAAAGTATGTGTCCAAGAAACATCCCCGACACATTGCTAACTATAGCACTCACAAGGTTTGAGCGAATGTCATTGCCAATTACATTTTGCCCGCACCGCCATGTTAGCCATGTAATTGTGTAGCTACGCATTTTCACATGCATTACTACTCACCTGCCATTTGGGTTATAATTACCACCATTGGGAATTCATTCTCACACCAATGAACGCAGCATCGGGAGCAATTTGGGGTTCAGTATCTTGCTCAAGGATACCTCGACATGTAGACTGCCATGGTCAGGGAACGAACCACCAACCCTCCGTTTGGTGGGCAACCCGTTCTACCAACTGAGCCACAGCCGCCCGATATGTAGTGTTTTGGGGAAAAAAAAGTTTATATATTGTTTTAGTTTAAATCTTTACTGTAACAACATGAAGCTTTACAACAACACGGAAAATCTGAGCCCTGAAGGACTAGGTTAAAAAGTGTGTGTGTGTGTGTGTGTGTGTATATATAACTTTATACAGGAAACGACATGTGGCACCTTTTGAAGGTGGTGTTGATCTTGAACCACACATTTTTAGGTCAAACTTTCGATTGTTTTTAATAAGGTTATGTAAAGTGGTGCCTGAATTATTTTTTTATATTTTTTAAAAGTGCATATTTGTCAGAAAGGTGATGCAATTCAGAATGGCTGCATGATGTAAAGTTCCAGTGCACACCAGGATACTCAAGTAGACACAAATGTATTATAATAAATGAATAATAATAATCAGAATAATGTATTAATAAATTGCATTTTGTGCTTTGTTTGTTGTTGCACCCCTCCCAGTCCATTTGTCTCTGTTTTGCCTGTGAGCTGTCTTGTTTGTTCTCTTCCTTTCCACAGGATGACTTGTACTGCCCTCTCTCCTCTCTTCTGTGAGACCTCTTCTCTCCTCTTTCATACTGTTTCAGCCAACGTGGAGAAGGCAAGGATTAATCCTCCAGTGGATTTCCACTTAACAGAAAGTGGGGTGCTTTTGAACTTTCACTGACTGAAGCCTCCTCTCACTGCCAAGCTGTTCATGAGGCTCGAGTGGCTCAGACATATGGGGTAAGCTGCAAAGAGGGAGATGTCAGATATGGAGGAAAAAAGACTATGTGGGGACATGAGGCTCAGGGACTGAAGCAGCAGATAAACAAGATGACAGGCTCTGCTTCAGCGACAGTAAACTTGTCCACTGACTCAAATCAGTGAGGTTTGATGAAAATTAAATGGGAGATGCAGTAGGTTTTTCCTCCTCCTTCCTTGCTATTTATGACATTTTCAGAAATGACTCAGAGCTACTTCTATGATGGAAGTGATGCATGGGAGATCACCATGCGCTGTTTACAGGCGATATGCTTACATTTGCAACTTGCAGGGCATACAGAGAATGCAGACCTCCATGCACAACATGCCCTTTCTCCCAGTGTTAATGAAGGTAAAAAATAAATTGTGTATTTCCTTGGCCTATGCTGCACCCTTCCACCAAGTTTCATTAAAATCGGGGTGGTATTTTTTTCTTATCCTGCAGCCTAACAAATTGAAGAAAAACATACAGTACCTGGCAGATTAGTGAAAATAGGAGGCCATACAGACCACAGTACAGTCAAGACAAACACGACGTCATTAGGACAGGGACAGAAATCAACAGCATAGATGGACATCTGTTAATTGTTTTGTCTTTATGAAACTAGTGCAGTGCCCATAGGAAGTATGTATTCGTATAGTGGGAGATTCAACATCAGAAGTGAATAAATGTCAGGTAGTTTTATTTTGAGGTTTCACACAGAAAACAGGTCGTGGTGGTGTTGCTGGGAATTCTGATGCAGGTTTGGATCCAGAGCTCTTGGTCCTGGCTGGCTGGCGGGCTGGACTGGGTGCAGGTGGGGACGAGACTGTCTGAGGCGAGGGCAGAGAAAACAAGGTTTAGATACAGGCAAAAGGTTAGAGTTACTTCTAAATAGCTGGTGTGTCTCATACAAACTGATGCGACGATCCGGCAGGGACTGGATGGTCGGTCTGGTCTTTTATACGAGAGTTGATTGTGGAATGAGGAACCGGAGTGCAGGACTGATGAGATGAGTTTCAGGTGTGTAGGCTGGAGTAGCAGTGACCACGCCCCCCAGCAGTAATTCATGCAGCTGACAGGTCCCAACCGGAGGGTTGTGACAATAAAGCTAAATGTCCGCATGTCTTCTTCTTAGCATGCTAATCGCGAATAACAGAATTTGCATATTACATGCCACACTACAACGTCTGCAACTCCATAAAACACTTACTTTTCATAAGGTACCACACCATCCAGCATTGATATTTGCTGGAAACTATTAGAATATTATTAGAAAATCGAACCTTGTGGCGCACTTTAAAACTCCTAAAGATAGGTAGGCTAAATAGACTTTCAGATGCGATGTATAAAACGTGTTGCATACAATTTCCTGCTGAATTAGTGGACAGCCTAATTCTTCACATTTTTAGTACAGCAGTTTACTTTTCAGAGACATTACCTTCGGAGTAGAGAGTAGATCAGCCCCATTAGCAAGGCACAGGCTCTGGGTACGTCTACATCTTTCAGGTCTTCTGTTCCCTCAATCACAATCTGTGCGCTGGCTGGATCAGACGTGGCACCTCTGGTTACAATGATCTTCAACACTTCAGTGGTGAGATCTCCATCAACCTAGCAGAAATAAGTCAGAATCAATGTCAGAATTAAACACGAGTAACAATTAAAAACAAGACGAACACAAAGTATAGTTTTTCTGTGTCAGATTTACCTACCAAATGCTCTTTAAAGAGATTCTCCTCCTTTTCTCCGAGGTAAACCACCAATCCACAGATCACAACCTCTCCTCATTTGCACAGAATCACCCTGTGAAGACCAAAAATGTTAAACTACTCCATGAGGAAGGACATATAATCAGGGTTCACAGGCATTTATACCAATGATTTTTCAAAACTAAAACAAAACCAAGAGGACAAGGACACGTGAAAGAGGGAGAGGATGAGAAAAGCAAGAGGAGGAGGAAGAAGAGAAGAGGAGGACATGGAGGGGACCAGGAGCAGACAAGGAGGAGGAAGTGAGGGGGAGGAGAAACTGAAGAGAGGATTAGGGAACACTGCAAAAACTCAAAATCTAACCAATAATATTTGTCATATTTCTAGACAAAATGTCTCACTACACTTAAAGTAAGACATTTACCTGAAAAAGTTTATGACTTGTTTCAAGTGAAATTTCACTTTTTTCAGGCAAAATCTTAGCCTGGCTAACACCAGACTATTCTCAAATGAGGTCTAGTCTGGCAACGAGCAATGTATTTCTCCGTAGAGGAGGTGTGGTTTACGATCCTCCAGAGCCGTTTATTGGACGCTATGAATGTCTATCAAAGCGTCTGTAGGTAGCTCTTAGCCAATCGTATCAGTTATACCAGATGACGTAGTAGAGCAACAGAGATGGATGTTTGTTGTGTGTGTGTCTGTGAGAGAGTGTTGCTGCTGCTTTGCTTCTCCAGTTCTCACTTTCTGCAAGATTATTTATTTTCACGCTTTATTCCCCCTCATGTCATTCAGCCACACATCCACTGATTTTATGGGCAATAAACAAGCTGCTGCGGGTCTCTCGGCGGCTGCGCTGTCCCCCGGCTCGGAGCCAGATCACCGGTGGTGACCGGCGGTCTCGGCGGTGCGGCGCTAATCACCGGCGCTACCGGTGATCTCGCTCCGAGCCGGGGGACAGCGGTGCCGCCGAGAGACCTTTCGCCTTTCAACTTTCGCTCTTAACTGTTTAAAATGCCGCCTAAAGCTAAAGAGAGTTTCGCGTCTGCAGCAGCCATGTTGGATCCGGAAAACTACAAGCTTCCAAATGCCGAGTAGTACGCGTCATCGTCTTGCCGTCCCTCCCCGCTCTGTGATTGGATCCCTAAAACAGGGCTAGGAATCCTTCCTGGATTCCAGACCCTTTCGCAGTTCGAAATTAAATTTGAGCGTGCAAGGCAGTCTGGGTATACCCAGGCTAGCAAAATCTGTCAGTGAATTAAAATGTATTTTCTTGTTACAAACCCTTGTTCCACTGGCAGATTTTACTTACTTCAAGTGAAAAATTTGCTTGAAATTTGGTGAAATTTAACTTGGAAACAAGTCAAAAACAGCGTACTTTTAGGTAATGTCTTCATTTTAAGACATTTTGACAAGAAATATGACAAATTAATCCTCACTAGCACTTATTGCTGCACTAACACCTCTTATCGCACTATATCTTGATTTTTTTCCCTTTTTCCGTAAGTCGCCTTGGATAAAAGCTTTTTCTAAATTCTTCTAAATGACTTAATGTAAAACACAATGTAATAATTAGCCAAATCCTTTGTGACATATCTATCTATAAAAGCAAGAAGAGTCTGTGTGTGTGTGTCTAGTTCATATCTCTCTGATCATTAGTCAGACTGACCTCAGATTTCGTATGCAGCTTGCGCATGGCACGAAGGTGTGCATCCTTGATTTTTTCATTCATTTTTCAAAATATCATTATTTACGTAAGACGTGTTGCGGCATTGCACTGTTTCTGATCGGACGCCTTTTAGGGGAGCTCCGCCCCATTGTGTGATAGGCCTACACCTGGTCAGTAACACAATTCACTCTGGATTTACACCCTGACTCATCTCATCTGGAAGTCTATTTAGCCTACCTATCTTTAGGAGTTTTAAAGTGCGCTACAAGGTTTGATTTTTCAATAATCAAATCGTTTCCAGCGAATATCAATGTTCAATGTGTATGTGCTGGATGGTGTGGTACCTTATGAAAAGTATGTGTTTTTACTCACATTATTCACATCCATCTGTTTGTGCTGCATGTAAACTTCCTCCCTCCTATATCTGTCTGTATATATGTCTAACCATGTTAAGTTTCTTTTTCTTAAAATAACTATTTCTGTGTCTCTTTATATCTCAATGTACATCCATGTATTACCTAATATACACTTTGTATATTAACACTACTCAAGAGTATTACACCTCATTGTACATCCCACTTTCACACACAACCTCACTTGGCCATAATTGAAAAAATTACTTAATCTCCTACTATATGAATACATACTTCCTACAGGCACTGCAACCTAAACAGGTCGGGTCGGTTGTTTGGTGCTGAGAAGGAAGTGTGCAGTGTGTTTATTAGAGCTGGTTGATTAAGTAGACTTTGTGGTAGCAAAAGCAAAACACACAGTGGGCTGGGTGTTCCCAGTCCTAGACGTAGTTTGGCATGTAATGTACGAATACATACTTCCTACAGGCACTTCACTATAATTCAATTAAAAACTACAGAGTTAGTATATTGTATGTTAGGGTTAGGGTAACTTTTATGGGATTTTGGCTGTAGCAGTTGTTGTTAAAGAGCAGCCAAAGAAACCTATATATAGTTTGCATTAACAGACACACACACACACACACACACACACTCACATACATATTATCTATGGCTACTACAGTATATTCATTCATCTTCTCAACAGCAGGTGGTTGAGTGTTTTTGAATGAGAAGCCCAGGAGTAAGAGAGAAGGAGCCTCTTGTGTCTTTAATGTACCTGAACATGAAATATTGAACAGACTGTGATCCAGAGCGCAGTGATTGTGTGATGGGTGCTGTTGGCAAGGAGGAGGAGGAAGAGAAGGCTGAGGGGAGGGCTAGAGATGTTGAGGTTAAAACATCATTAACCTGCCATCTTGTATGTACATTAGCATTTAAAAAAAACATTAATGGCACTGATCAAACAGCCTGCAAGCCTCCAGCGTGCTGCTTTACACTCAGCATGCAAATTATTCCACAGCATGGCTGGAGATATACTTGCTCCTAATTACATGTTTGCGTGCACATGATGGCTGCCTCCTGTGTCCCATGTGTGTGTGTTTGGAGCGTTGGTTGTGCACGTCACACGTCAAGACTTTCACAACATGCACTGCACAAATGAATGGAAGGGGCAGTGGAGGAGTAGCAGCATATTCACAACATGCTTTATTTTATTGGTCTAAAACCTTAATAAAGCAGTAAATGGAAGTTTGATGATAGTTTTTATGAATATACACTCATTGAATTAGATGCCTGCAAAACATTCCAAAAGAAGTTGGGATGTCATGTTTACCACATTATGTCACCATCACCTTCTATTAACAACACTCGGTCGAACAAACGGCGGACTTTCACCAGGCGGCAACCTCCAGGTCTGAGCAGGGAGGCAAACCAGGAAGTGCCTTAAGCTGCATTCTACCAAAACTTCCAGCAGAGGGCGCTAAGTTTGGCTGCAAAAAAATTCTATCCATTAATTTCAATGCAAAATGTGAAAACTTCTCACTTGATTTATTACCTCAGAATTATTTGTTTTAGGACAACACTATGGTCTCAATCGCTAGTAAAAAAAGACAATTTGATGTTAATAGTGAAAATAATGGCCCCATTTAGAAGAAAATAGAAGATAAATAATCATATTATTTTGGGCTGGCTACCTTTGATTGACAGGTCACTAACAAGGCGAGACATCATCAGGAGAGAAGCAGAACAATGCGTTTCCACGGCAACGTGTCAATAAAGATATATATAATGTTATATATTAGATATAAAAAAGGATGTTTATTATATACATTTATTTACTGTTTAAACTGTCTTTTAGAACACCTTACCAGGAAGTTTTTTCCCCTAAACTTTTTTTTTTTTGTGTGTGTTTTGTGGCCTTAATTCACCGAAACTGCAGCCTTTTTTACAACCACGAATCATATTATCAATATGCTCTGGTATCACGGGCCGCAAAACGCTCATTTTGACAAACTCTCTATTCGATATTTTAGGTTGCAGGTCTTGTTGCACACAAGTGACATAAATATTGAAAATATTGTGTCTCCACATGCTCTCCTGTCCTCTCCTCTCTGCTCTGGGAAAACAGCCTGCTGTTCTGTCCGATTTTCAGTGAACATTTGTCATGTGAACTGTTTTTTAAACTGCATATTCAAATAGGATTTTACACTACATTATTTATGTATAAATGAATTGATGTATTTTTAAAAGACATACTTATCGACTGTTTTATGGTGTTGTTAATTTGAAATATTTGTTGATGGATTTGTATTTTTTTCCCCTCTTTTTTACTGCACATTGAAATACAATCCTGAAAAGGATTTTTTTTAAATGGGACGCTATGTGAAATGTAAAAACCCATAATATAAAAAAATGGAAATAAATGGTACAACGAAAGTTTGTGTTTGATCATAAAAGATACTGTCTTTGCGACATACACTACATTCAATTAAAAATCTGCACAAAGGATTACCGGATATCACACTGTTTTATTTACATTTCAGACAACATCCCAACTTATAAAATCATGAATTACTCTGTAGTTTGGTCTGTTTTATTCTTTTTTAATCATTTCCAAACTAATTTATTAATGCCTACTTTTAATTAATTATTAATTAATGGAATGCTTTATTACTATTTCTGTTACTCTTGTCTTGTCCTTCATAGTCAATCAGACACGGAGTAGGGCAGGTCTTTAATTGTAAGATACATCTCGAGGCTGCTTTGGGATGCATTACTAGTGGGTTTCAGGTCTTTTAAAACCAGACCCTCTCCCAGGTGACATAGCCGGGTAATCAAGTCCCGGCTTGTAATCCTTTAGCAACAATCCCTCTTTATCCAGAGCCATCTGGTGGCTCTCTCTGCAACTTGAGTGACTGTGCTGAGAGCCACCGGGGTACAAAAAAACAACGGCCACGCATGCAGTCAGATTTGAAGAGCAGACCACATTAACTGGCTCACAGGAAGCCTGCCAAACATGACTTCTGATAAGATGAGCATGTCTGAGAGTTATTAGGGTGATGTGGTCTGGGAATATTAGTTGTTTTCAAGATTTCATGTCATGTTGCCTCAGTTACCCGGTCATGCCGCTTTGCACTTTACAACATCAGAAAAATCAGACCTTACCTACCTCAACATGCTCGTCAACTCTTGACACAAGCTGTTGTCATCTCAAAACTTGACTACTGTAACGTCCTCCTGACAGGCCTGCCAGCCTGCACAGTAAAACCGATTCAGGTGATCCAGATTGCGGCGGCGCGCCTGGTCTACAACCAGCCAAAAAGGTCACATGTCACACCGTTGCTCATTGAGCTCCACTGGCTACCTGTTGCAGCCCGCATCAAATTCAAATCTCTAATGCTGGCCTAAAAAGTTGTCTCCGGTACTGCACCTAGCTACCCGAACGCCCTGATTCAGACATATGCTATACTCACGACCGTTGCGCTCTTCCAATGAACGGCGCCTGGCTTTGCCCCCCGTTGGTCCAAGGCAATCCAGACTCTTTGCATTTCTTGTTCCCCGCTGATGGAACACAATACCAGTTCTTACCAGAGCAGGGGCTGTGCTGCACTAATAGCTCTTATTGCACTGTACCTTGATTGTTTGTTTTTATTCTTCCAGTAAGTCGCTTTGGATAAAAACGTCTGACGTCTAGCCTAAAAACGGCAGGCTACATCTTCTATGTTGAAGTTGAAAGCAGGCTACATCTTCTATGTTGAAGTAAGTGTGGCTTCTCTCCAGTTTTAAGAAAAAATATGGTATTCTTCCTGGGAAGATGTTTGCTGGTTTTAATGACTGCTACCACTATTGCCGTGAGGACCTCTTGGTGTAACTGCCATCTGCCAAGGCTTTGGGGTGGCTGCTGGGGAGTGCATAAACAGGTTGGACCAGAAATCACATGCGGTAGATGTCAGTCAGAAGAAGAGTAAGACAATGAGAGGTGGAGTAGGGCCTGTCACGCCTTCCAGTTACTAGGGTTGGTGGGTACAATCTAGCATCTCACACTTCGGCTAGCTGACTTCAAAACACCAGAATAGTTTTTAACGGTTACACAAATGAAAACTTAATCACCATCAGTACTCACACTCTGACTGTCTCCAAATGTGGCCCTCTGTTATCGATAAGCTAGGTGGTGTTGTCATGGGCTCCTTGTGCTGCAGTCCTGAAACTGCAGCTTCTTCTACTACATACTCTTGTGAGCTGTAGACTTCACATTCCTCAAGATGAAAATAGTTATGCAAAGATTAAAATAATTTAGAAAGATACATCAAAATTAATTATGTAGTATAGAACAAGTGCATATTTTTAATCAAACAGTCCACTACCTCCATTTTTTCCAACAAGTTCTCCAACATAAACAGCAGAAGGGGTCGTGTTTCAGTACCACAAATTACGGCATGTAGGTACGTATCAAGGCTTGCCTGACCTTAAGTTTATGGCAAAAAACTTCTGGTAATGTGTAATAAAAGACAATTTCTGGCATTCACATACATTTATTACTGTTTAAACTAAGTAGTTACAACGGTCACGTGACTGCCGCAAGTTACGTAAAAACTTGGGCCGGGACTTTAACGCGTTAATTAAGATTAATTAATTACACAAAAATGAACGCGTTAAAAAAATTGATGCATGTTAATGGCACTTATTTTTGCACCGCGGAACGTTTCTCACTGGATGAGTTTCAGGCGGACCGATTATAGTGGAGCACCAACTAGCGTTGATGAGTTCAGACAGCAACAAACCACAGTGAACATGAAGGAAGAAGCTGATGAGACGCTTTGGTTGGCCCCGTGGATGATGGGACATTTAGTTACTAAAAACCAACGGATGGAAGCGTCCATAAGAGCATGGTTGTGTTGCTATGCAACAAGGAATTCACATATCAGCAGCACATCCAGCCTCAAGTATCACCTCAATGCTAAACATATAGCAGCTAACGGCTAGTGTGGTAGCTAGCGTGGATTGTGTTTTACTTAAAAAAACAAAGTATTCTAGTTTACAGAAGGTCTACCTACCTATAGGCTACCTGGATTTATGAAATGTACTATATTTCTAAATATGCTATTGCTACACTTAATGGCAAAAATTACACTGGTCTGTTGGACTTGAACAAAAATAAACAGTATTCAGTCATTATTCAATGGTATACTAAAAATCCATGTGAAAAAAATCACTTCTCACTGTTCTCATGTCAAATATTTATATGCGATTAAAATGTGATTGAATTTCGATCAATTAATTACAAAGCCTCTAATTAATTAGATTAATTTTTTTAATCGAGTCCCGGCCCGGGGAAAAAACGTAAGTTACGTTCAAAAACGTGATTCACGTAACTTAAGTTAAAAATGGTTTACTTTTTTTTTCCCACATGGGACGCGAACCCTGGGTGAAAGTCAACTGCTTGTTCAACCTGTTCACCACCCCAGCCTCCAACGCCCTGTTATACTTCACTTAGCTGTCAATCGCTACTACGTCAGCAAGATGGCAGTGGATGCATTACAGTGGATGACAAAATTCATAAATATAGCTCATTTTTTGCTGCCTGTAGAACAGGCTGATTTTTTCAGTGTGGATGACTAAATATGAACGTAGCATATCTCTTCAGATCTATCCTCATTTGAATCTTTGATATCTTTTCATTGACAGCAAAATGTACCTTTTGTTTGGTTGGTTTTCCTTGACAGCATGTGCTGATGTATGCAACCAAAACTTTGAAAGGTGAGTGGATATGGTTGTTTTAGTATCAGAGAAAAAACCCCACACAAAACCATTCAGTCTGCAATCAATTTTCAAGTGCAGGGCCCTTTCACCTCTGATGGGAGGAAATGTGCTCTTGGAACAAATAGGGTGGGGGGCAGTGAGACAGACATGGAGGGAGACAACGCACTCCATTAAATCAATTAAGTCTGCATGCTGCAGAAGCCTGGGCAGGAGCATAATTACTTAGGGACAGTGATCAGAGACTAATCTAATGATGATGCCCTTTGCTTCCCACTACCAGAATTGATGAAGCAGCACTCCTGCGGGACTGGGCCCTGGCTGTGGCACTAAGGAAACACACACACACATACATACATGTCAAGCCAGTAAGGGGAGTGTGACTAATCAGGCAGGATAGATTTGAAATGTCAATTTTATTTGTCTAACTTATCACAAATCACAAATTAGCCTCAAGGAGCTTAAAAATATAGAGAGCATCAGACACCCTCTGTTCTCAGCGTGTTTTAAATGGAAACGATGAAGGAAAACTCAGGAAAAGCAAATAAGGATGGATGCCTGTCCCCAGAGGAAGAAACGTGCAGATGTTGTGTAGTAAAATTCAAGTATAGGCAACCAGTGCAACACAATACTCACCTCTTAAGGACAGTAGCTCAGCCAAACATGTCAACACTTTCCAGAAACCCTGGCTGTATCCCAAAGTCATTGAAGGATCCTCAAACGGCTGAATCTGAAGAATTTTAAGAAAAAAAAAATCTGAAGTTTTGAGTTTGTAAAGTCAACGGCAGACACTGCTATTTTTTTGAACACGCCCCTTTCAACAAATTGCCCAATGTCACAGCCTTAAGAGCTGCATATCACCAATGCTGGGTCTTGTTGGTTTTCTGAGAATGTACTGCACCTACTGGTACCTTGTTTGCCATGTAGCAATAAAAATATACTAAAAACCTGGATTAATCTGGTTAGTCACATTGGACTGCTATTATTTTGAACACCACTGTATGTATCCTCCACGCTCCCCATGTACCCATAAAGCCTTGCGGTCACTGGTCTACCGGGAGATTTAAAAGCGGCGAGCGAAGAAACAGCGATGCTGGCGGTGCAATATGCATTTAAATATATAAGTATTTTGGGGCGTTCCCGGTGGTTTTCATATAAGCCTTTATAAGTTTCTGCTGCGCCCACTACTTTTATGTGTTACTAAACTAAGCTAAAATACTACAGTTATTTATATATATATATAACAAGTTGTAGACTAACTGAATGTTGAGAAACTGACATTTTGTTTAAATTGCACTTTTACTTGAACATTTTGCACATTTGTAATTTCACTGCCATTTGAAAATTACAATGCATGTGTAATGAAAGTGATTAACTGCATTAACATTTGTATGTCACTGTAAATTATAATACACGTAATAATGTTGACATCTCAGACTGTTCATCATGTTTTTGGAAATGGATTGTACATTAATTGAAAATGCGTTTTACTCTCAAAGAAAGGGAACCATTTGGAGATACTGTTATTTATACTGTTCATAGTTTTCTGGTCCAGCCTACTTGGCATCAAATTAGGATGTATGTGGCCGCTGAACTAAAATCAATATGACCTCTGTGCTCTAGACATATATACAATACTATACTGCTATATATATATTTTGACCATTTTGTCTTTTTTTCTCTTAAGCAGTTCTTTATTGATTTAATGATCGCATGTGGTCTGGTCTAAACCCTGACATTTTCTATAGGCCGTGGGAGTGCTTTTAAAGCTACACGTGGACACAGTAACCCTTGGCTTGGCCTTTTTGTGTGTAAGGCCCACACGAAGTCAGGTATTCTCTCAGCCTGCTGTCAGGCCATCATTCCAGTACTATGTGATTATCTTGGGCATATTGATTTGGCTTGTTTAAAGATGGACTCTGACGTGAGCAGCAGAAACAGATGCTGGGCTAAGTGGTATCAGCAGCCATGAATATCATATGGCTAGGGGCTAATGCTCGACCTTATTGCTGCTTAATGAACCGCTAAAAGACAATCACTGCCATTTGCCCACCTCTCTGCATCCAGAATGAATCAGCCAGCCAGTTTGCATTCAGTGCTGCAAACTCAATTTTTACTGATAAGGTCAGAGTAGTTTTTGGGGAAACTGTTTTCCATAAAGAGCAGCAGCAGTGACATTACCAGCTGATATAATTTAATGTACTGTGTTATGACTGTGGTCATTATTATAGTTATTATTAGCAAACTGCGTTTGTATGTGTGCCCTGTGTCTTTGTTTTCATTTTTAAAATGCAGATTGGAGTGTGCCATAGCCGTGGTGTGATTGGTGGAGAGGTTCCACGCCTGGGCCGGGATTGGCTGCAGCCGGAACCACCTGGTTTAAAGGGAGCCAAGATGGCGGCAGGCATTTCCTCATCTTCCTCGTCTCCCAACCGGTTCACACCTTCATTTGATTTAACTTGTTGTTTTGGATATAATTCCCTTGTTTGAGCAGTAAGGGTGGGTTGCCAGGTTTGGTTTCTGGTTTTCTCTTGTTTAAGTAGGTAGGGAGGTAAGACTTTGTAACTTTTGTTTTCTCAGGTAAATTTCTTATTTTTAAGACAGGATTGTTTTGTTTGTTATTTTGGCTTTAGTCCACCCCTAAGTTGAAGAACATATTTGTATTTACCTAAGTTATTGTTGTAAATAAATATTAAAGATTAGTTTGAGGAGTAGTTGTTTGTGGCTACCTGGGAGATGGGGAAGATGGGGCCTTTTCATTTTGTGCTCTAGGCCCCCTAGACTGGGGCATAACAACTGCATAAGCAAAAACAAGCATCAGCAACGTCAGGCACACACACACACACACACACACACACACACACACACACACATTAGTCTACACTGCATTTCGCACAAGTACTTTGTTAGCTAGATGAGATAATGAGGCCACAGTGCAATTACAGAAATAGAGGAGGCAGGTTTGGGCATATTCACCCTGTATGGTGCATGCTTGCTAACATGGCATGCTAATTGGTACACCAGGACTCAGAGACAAAAGCAGCCTGAGGGAGTAGATTGAGACAACCCCTGAGGATCTGAAGGCAAAGACAGGCAGCACTAACTTCCATGTCAATCGCTTTATGATAAAGGACAGAATGAGTGTAGGCAGGCAGTGCTTACTTAGAAAATTAATGGGCCGTGGGATTATTTCTACCACTTAAGACACTTTGCAGGCCCAGTGCGGTTGCCTCCATCCTGCCCTCTCCCCTGCCTGGGTTTTACGACTCTTTAGATGTAGAGGCCTTGCATACGGTGTAGTAAATTCACGACTAATTTCATTAAATACTGCTGTGTCCTTGGTGGTCAGACAGAGAGGTGCCCAGGCATATCCTGGATGAGCTGTGCAGGATGAACAGTGCCCTTCACTATATATTCCTCTTATAAGCAGGGTGTACATCCAAAATGTGCTGGATCAAAAACCAAGCCAAGGATTAACCTCAGAAAAAGATCTGCACACTGAGTTAAAAGCTCCCAGTGATTTCAATTGTGCAACACATCGATCGTAGAACATAAGATAAATTTAACCTGCTTCCTTATAACTTCCACTTCAGTAGGTGTGGTGCTGGAATACCAGCATTACTACACAAGACTGGATATATATGGAAATGTATTGAGTTGTGTGAATCTTAAAAAGGTAAAATACTGTATTGTTGTTCAGTTTCATAATACATGTGTAACACTGTGATGTGTAAATTGCAATGCATATGTAATGACAGTGAGTTGAGGACTGACTGAGAAACTGAAACATTTTGTTGAAAATTGCACTTATTTTTCTAAACATATATTAACAAAAAGGGTGTTTCTAAGCAGTTCAGACAGCCAGTTCAGCAACAAAATCACAGCATGGATGTTTTTTGTTGTTGCTCCTCAAGTTGTTGGTGTCTTGATGTGATATTTTTGTTTTGTTGGCTTTTGTCATCTTCTTTTCTTTTCTTTTTTAAAATCAATTTTTGATATACTAAAAACAAGAAAAAATGTAGTACCATTCATTTGTTATTTTCATCTATGGTAATTAAATATTTCTACATAACTGGGGTCCAGAAACAGTCTTGGAAAATGTTTTATCACTTATCCCTGAGAATCTTATGGATTCAATTAGCCCAATTGTATTCATATGTAATGATGTTTGTCATTTCATTGCAGTGAGAACATTTTTAAGCTCGACCTCACCTTGAGGTTTACAACCGTAAACTAGTTTTTGAAACCAAATAAAAGCATGGGTTTTTCCATGGCATTCCAAAGGTCTTGGTATATTTATGTGTCACTGTGTATTCATTAAATACCATATGGGAGCATTATCTAGGGTGCAGACTTGACTTTCTGGTCTCATAATATCACTGCCCCAGAGGGCATGAGAAGATCTGACTGTAATTACATTGGTATATTCCATTAAATTAATGTCTTGCCTAGATGTATTCTGATTAGTGATGGGAATTTCAGCTCTTTTTAGTGATCCGGATCATTTGGCTCAGCTCACCAAGAAGAGCCGGCTCTTTCGGCTCCCAAATGGCTCTTCATTTTACCACTTATACCTTTTATAATTAAGACAAATTTAGCACTGTTTTGACTTGTGATTTGTATTCGAACACATATCACTTAAATTTAAATAAATTGCTGTAGCCAATTGCATTTACAGTTGTAAAATCCCTTTTTTAGTAGTAGCATTCAACAGTTTTATGTGTCTCTATGAACTAACCACCATCATCTATCTAACTGTAACTTTTTATTAGTTTTTTCAGGGCAGATAGGCATTAAGGAAGACCAATTATACATATTATATATTCTATTATTTCTGTCATTGTCAACATCTTCCATATATTCAAGGTTCATTCCATATATTCAAAGTTTCATTCCATATATTCAAGGTTCATTCCATATATTCAAAGTTTCATTCCATATATTCAAGGTTCATTCCATATATTCAAAGTTTCATTCCATATATTCAAGGTTCATTCCATATATTCAAGAATTCATTCAATATATTCAAAGATTAATTTCCTGAACGGCATGCCATAGTGTGTGTGTGTGTGTATATATATATATATATATATATATATGTGTGTGTGTGTGTGTGTGTGTATGTATATGTATGTGTGTGTGTGTATGTATATGTGTGTGTATATGTATATATGTGTGTGTGTGTGTATATGTATATATATGTGTGTGTGTGTGTATATATGTGTGTGTGTATGTATATGTATATATATGTGTGTGTGTGTGTGTATATGCATATGTGTGTATATATATGTGTATATATATACGTGTGTGTGTGTGTATATATGAAAACATAATTCAAAGTAGTCATGAGGCTTACTTTTGTATCTTATAAGTACAACAAGCAAGTCTTACAACAAGTACAAGTCCTTAGTGCTTCAGTCAGTTTCTGTCATAGGATGAAATCGGTATAAAACTGGAATAAAATGGCTTTGACATTCATACAGTCTGCAGGACTAACCATGAATCCAGCATTTTAGTACATAGACTAGGAAATTGGCTAGAATGCTTACCAAAAGAGTGAAGACAGACTGGCAACACATGCATGGAAAGATAGAGACTAAATTCACTGGGTAATGAGAGACAGGTGACACCAATAAGGATGGGGCGAACAATCACACTGGAAGGAAAGCAGACGGAGAGAAAACATACTACAAAACAGAACAGGAAACACTCAGTGTTACCAAAAACCTGGAAAACAAAAGCCTCATTATAACACAACATGTAAAAACAAAAGCAGCAAAAGCCGGATCCGGTCTTGTCACAAATTTGAACAGCGAGAAATATAATCCCATTAAATGATCTTACACCATGTTCAGGCACATAGGATGCAAGAGATTAAATATATATAGCCTACTCTGGGGCCAGTCCATAAAATGAATGCTAAAATGTAGAACCCAGCGTAATACTCCTAGGACAGTTGTAATGTTTCTAATGCCCATAAAAAGCCTGACAGCAGAATTTTGAATCAGTTGTAGCCCTGAAACCTGATCCATGTTGCTGAAGGATGGGAGAAAAAAAAGAGAACCGTAACGAGCATTGCCATGTCTCTTAACCTGCTTGTTAAAGGTCAGAGCAGCATATAACTTTCAGGCAGTATGTGTGACATACGGAGGTTACATTTTACTTGTTTTGTTATTGTTTAGATGCAGTTAGATTTGATGCATCAACTCTTTAATTTAGGTAAGGCAATTATGCAATGGAATTAGACTATCTGGGTCCTGTCCATCTGTTTGGTGACATACTCATGGTAAGCGTCTTGTGTCATTTCCAGTATTTCTGGGTTGTGGTAGTGGTAAATGGACTGTACTTATATATCGTGTTTATCCAAAGCGATTTACATTACAGACTGCACTCATTCACCTGTTCACACACACAATCATAGTGGTGGCCGAAGCTATCCTACAACGGTGCCACCTGCCACCATTGGGAATTCATTCATACACCGATGAACGCTAGCCTGGGTATATGGGTATACCCATACTGCCTTGTGCGCTCGAATTTCATTTCAAACCTCCAGGCAGTCTGGCAACCAGAGAGGTTTCTTAGCCCTGTTTTATGGATCCAATCACAGAACGGGGAGGGACGGCAAGACGGAATCTTGTAGTTTTCTTACGGATCCAACATGGCTGCTGCAGACGCGAAACTCTCTTTAGCTGTAGATGGTGTTTTAAATAGTTTAGAACAAAAGTTGAAAGGTCTCTCGGCAGCTCTGCTGTCCCCCGGCTCGTAGCGAGATCACCGGCGTTACGGTAGCGGGGCTATTAGCTATTAGCCCCGCTACCGGCCCCAGCACCGGGGGGACAGCGGGGCCGCCGAGAGACCCGCAGCAGCTTGTTTATTGCCCATAAAATCAGTGGATGTGTGTGGGGGAATAAAGCATGAAAATAAATAATCTTGCAGAAAGCGAGAACTGGAGAAGCAAAGCAGCAATTAACACTCTCTCACAGACACACACACAACAAACATCCATTTCTGTTGCTCTACATACGTCATCTGGTATAACCGATACGATTGGCTAAGAGCTACCTACAGACGCTTTTGATAGACATTCTAAGCGCCCAATAAACGGCTCCGGAGGATCGTAAACCTCTACGGAGAAATGAATAGCTGGTTGCCAGACTAGATCTCATTTGAGATTAGTCTGGTGTTAGCCAGGCTAGATGAACGCAGCATCGGTGGGACATTTGGGGTTCAGTATCATGCCCAAGGATAATAATAATAATAATAAAAAATTTTATTTATAGAGCCCTTTACAAGGTACTCAAAGGCGCTTTACAGTTAAAACATAGTAAAAATGCAGTTACAATTAAAATCAATAACATTGGTCACACACTAAAAGCAGTTTTGAATAGCTGTGTTTTGAGAAGTTTTTTGAAGGTGGGTGGATGTGAGCAGTCTCTTATGTTTTTTGGGAGAGAGTTCTGGAGGTAGGGGGTGGCTATTGACAAGGCTCTGTCACCCCAGGTTCGGTGCAAGGGGCAAGGAGATTTGCTTCGGAGGAACGGAGGCTGTGTGAAGGGATGGAGGAGGTCAGTGAGGTAGGAGGGAGCCTGGTTGATGAAGCGCTTTGTGAGGGGTGAGGAGGATTTTGAAGTGGATGCGTTGTTGAACCGGTAACCAGTGGAGGTTCTGGAGCACAGGGGTTAGGTGGTCACGGGAGGGGGTGCGGGTGAGTAGGCGAGCAGCAGAGTTGTGTGAATGTGCTGGAGTTTGTTGATTATTTTATTTATATATATATATATATATATATATATATATATATATATATGATACAGGGATGTCAGGGATCGAACCACCGACATTCTGATCAGTTGACGACCGATCTTAGCCTGGGTATACCCAGACTGCCTTGCGCGCTCGAATTTAATTTCGAACCTCCAGACGGTCTGGCAACCAAGCCAGTTTCGTAGCCCTGTTTTAGGGATCCAATCACAGAGCGGGGAGGGACGGTGAGACGATGACGCGTACTACTCGGCACTTGGAAGCTTTCCGGATCCAACATGGCTGCTGCAGACGAAACTCTCTATAGCTGCAGATGGTGTTTTAAATAGTTTAGAGCGAAAGTTGAAAGGCGAAAGGTCTCTCGGCGGCTCCGCTGAGATCACCGGCGTTATGCTAGCGGGGCTATTAGCGTCGCTAGCGGCTATTAGCGCTGTAGCGGCTAATAGCTATTAGCCGCTAATAGCTATTAGCGTCGCTAGCGGCTAATAGCCCCGCTACCGCGGACAGCGGAGCCGCCAAGAGGCCCGCAGCAGCTTGTTTATTGCCCATAAAAATCAGTGGATGTGAGTGGCAGAATGACATGAGGGGGAATAAAGCGTGAAAATAAATAATCTTGCAGAAAGCGAGAACTGGAGAAGCAAAGCAGCAAACAACACTCTCTCACAGACACACACACAACAAACATCCATCTCTGTTGCTCTACTACGTCATCTGATATAACTGATCTGATTGGCTAAGAGCTACCTACAGACGCTTTTGATAGACATTCTAAGCGTCCAATAAACGGCTCTGGAGGATCGTAAACCACACCTCCTCTACGGAGAAAAGCATTGAACGTGTCCAGACCTAATCTCCAATGAGATTTGGTCTGGTGTTAGCCAGGCTAGACCGATCCATTTCAACTGTTTATCTGATAGTTTTAGCTAACCATTTCAACTGTTTATCTGATAGTTTTAGCTAACCATTTCAACTGTTTATCTGATAGTTTTAGCTAACCATTTCAACTGTTTATCTGATAGTTTTAGTTTATCCATTACTTTTAGCAAAATATTTTAAATTAGCTAACTTCTATTATTAAATTATTAAAATCCATAGTTTTTATATTTATAGTTTTATTTTTTCACAAATTTTTTTGGATGTTGTTTGAGAGAAAGAAAGAGAGAAAGAAAGAATGAAGGAAAGAAAGAAAGAAAGGAACAAGAAGAACAGTGGTGTTCCCATGAACAGTTTTCAATGCGAATTTAGAGGATTTGCATGAAATTGGCTTGATGGAAACACATGTTTTTACAGACACCTTCTGTCTTTTGACCCTCACAGTGGACCAGGAAAAACTCCTCAAAAAACCCTTTAACGGGTGATAAAAAAGAGGAGAAACCTCAGGGAGAGCAACAGAAGAGGGATCCCTCACAGGTGTGCAGGTGTGTGACAGATGTGCAATGGATGTCGTTTTTGAAAGGAAGAAAGAAAGAAAGAAAGAAAGAAACTTTTTTTCCAGACTGTGCAGAGTACAAAACCTTCTGTCTTTTGACCCTCACAGTGGACCAGGAAAAACTCCTCAAAAAACCCTTTAACGGGTGATAAAAAAGAGGAGAAACCTCAAAGAAAGAGAGAAAGAAAGAAAGAAAGAAAGAAAGAAAGAAAGAAAGAAAAACTTTTTTTCCAGACTGTGCAGAGTACAAAACATTCTGTCTTTTGACCCTCACAGTGGACCAGGAAAAACTCCTCAAAAAAACCCTTTACGGGTGATAAAAAAGAGGAGAAACCTCAAAGAAAGAGAGAAAGAAAGAAAGAAAGAAACAGAAGAAAGAAAGAAAGAAAGAAACAGAAGAAAGAAAGAAAGAAACTTTTTTTTCCAGACTGTGCAGAGTACAACACCTTCTGTCCTTTGACGTCACAGTGGACCAGGAAAAACTCCTCAAAAAACCCTTTAACAGGTGATAAAAACGAGGAGAAACCTCAAAGAAAGAGAGAAAGAAAAAGAAACTTTTTTTTCCAGACTGTGCAGAGTACAACACCTTCTGTCCTTTGACGTCACAGTGGACCAGGAAAAACTCCTCAAAAAACCCTTTAATGGGTAATAAAAACGAGGAGAAACCTCAGGGAGAGAAACAGATCAATAGAGAAAAATACGTAGAGAGAATGTGAGAGGGGACATGGGGGGAGAGAGAGAGAACAATAAAATAAAAGCATTAAATGACATGAGAAAACAACAACAATAGCTAAAAAAAACAATACTTACCTCAAGAGAGAGACAGAGAAGAACAAACACATATAAATATACACATATAAAAAAAAAAAAAAAATATATATATATATATATATATATACATAAAACTATATACCAATAAACACAAATATATAAAAGAGAAAAAAAATATATATAAAATATACAAAACACTGTTTGAATTTTGGTCCTCCAACGATGATTCTTTTCTACTGCTGAGAAGACAAAAAAAACACACATTTCATTAATACCATGTTGCTCATTTATCTCCTCTGTGGTCGTGAATGTGTGTGTGTGTGTGTGTGTGTGTTAGGGTTGTCACAATACTAAAATTTTCAACTCGATACCGATACTCAGGAAAATATTCGATACTTGATTCCATTTCCGATACCACCAGGATAAAAACAAAGACCCCAAAATTATTAAGAAGAAAAATGGAACATGTAAAAATGAACAGAACCACAGGTTAAATATTTATAATAAAAAACAGTTGTGCAAAAAGAAACTGCAACTATGATACCAAGCTTCAGGTCTGAGGTCGTGCAGAAAAAAAAAAATACAATAAACAATAACAATTAGAACAATATATTGAGGTTGTATGCTGTGCACAATATTAGTCAAGCTTGATAAGTCGACTTTTCTCTGCTTCATTCAGAAAATAACACTTTTCAGTCACCAACATTGATATAAACTTATTAACTCTATGCTTATGTATACTGACACTGTGTCAATTAACGTAATATGGGCATACTACGTGCCTGATTTATTTATTTATTTATTTACGTTGTTTATAATCATTAACGTGACATCAGCCTTTAATTGCTAGCTGCGGCTAATGGCTAATAATAACACAGCTAACATTAATGCTACGATAACATCAGTAATAGGTGAGTTTGAAACGAAAGTTTGGGCGGTATCGATACTTTTGAAAATGAGAATCGTATCCGGATACAACGTTTTAGTATCAATACTTTTTTGAGTACCGATTACTTTTGACAACCCTAGTGTGTGTGTCTATCCGGTTTTTTCCATTTTTTCCCAGTACAATAACGGCAGACCAACATTAATTGCAAGAAGTAATGTTGTGCATTTTTACACTGCACTTTTAAGATTTCATGCTCAAATGCATGTAGTTGTACTGAGGGCCACTTCAAGTGAGGGTGCCATATATATATATATATATATTCTGCACATATTTCATTGAGACCCTTTATTGTTTCAATATTTGCTTGAAATACATTGATACATCATTAATTACATTTTCAGAGCCTTATAACTAAGAAATATGGTGTAATTAAATGGGTTAAAGTTAATAAATTAGCCAGAATGGCTGATTTTAGTTTTTTTGGTGTACCAAAAGCAGCTCTTTGGTATTATCTAAGCAACAGAAAAAATATGAAAATGTTAGCTAGCTATCTAGCTAGCGGTTTTAGCAATGTTTGAAAGAAACTGATAACTTTAGCTAGCTATCTAGCTAGCTAACTAAAGTTATCAGTTTCTTTCAAACATTGCTAAAACCGCCCATTTTACTCACAAACGACATAAGTAGCAGGAAGTGACGTCAGCCTTTAATTGCTAGCTGCGGCTAATGGCTAATAATAACACGGCTAACATTAATGCTACGATAACATCAGTAATAGGTCAGTTTGAAACGAAAGTTTGGGGGGTATCGATATTTTTGAAAATGAGTATCGTATCCTTATACAACGTTTAGTATCGATACTTTTTTGAGTACCGATTACTTTTGACAACCCTAGTGTGTGTGTCTATCAGCTTCTTCAGAAAGACACATATTTCTGTCCATAGAGAAGAGCTGTTGCCTTACCTGCTTCACGTAGAACAGGAGGTAGGCTGTTTGTTGGCGATTGTGGCAGACAGACGCGCCGGTCGTTTCACTGACGTGTTTGTCGTTGTAAGTTAGCCATCGGTCTTTATTATCTCCCGGTCTGTAGGCTCCGTCACAAATATAATGTCCTGAGAGAAGAGGTGGGGACACGTTTTTATACAGCTGGAGGGGAACTCGATTTGTAAATGATCAAATTTGACTAATTTTCAACATGTAGTCTAGACCAGCTATTCTCAACCTTGGGGTCGGGACCCCAATTGGGGTCGCGAGATGATTTCTGGGGGTCGCCAAATCATTTTGGAAGTCCGTGTGTGTTAATGTGTTTTATTCTTTTTGGTCACTTAATGTCTTTTTTTGGTCATTTTGTTTCTTTTTTTGGTCATGGTGTGTCTTTTTTGGTCATTTTGCATCTTTTTTGGTCATTTTGTTTCTTTTTTTGGTCATTGTGTGTCTTTTTTGGTCATTTTGTGTCTTTTTACGTCATTTTGTGTCTTTTTTGATCATTTTGTAGTCAATATGCGTCTATTTTGGTCATTTTGTTTCTTTTTTTGGTAATTTTGTGTCTTCTTTTTGGTCATTTTGTGTCTTTTTAGGTCATTTTGTGTCTTTTTTGATCATTTTGTAGTCAATTTGCGTCTATTTTGGTCATTTTGTTTCTTTTTTTGGTCATTTTGTGTCTTCTTTTGGTCATTTTGTGTCTTTTTAGGTCATTTTGTGGTAAATTTTTGTCTTTTTTGGTCATTTTGTTTCTTTTTTTGGTCATTTGTGTCTTTTTAGGTCATTTTGTGTCTTTTTTGATCATTTTGTAGTCAATTTGTGTCTATTTTGGTCATTTTGTTTCTTTTTTTGGTCATTTTGTGTCTTTTTAGGTCATTTTGTGTGTGTTTTTTTTTATCATTTTGTGGTCATTTTTTGTCTTTTTTGGTCATTTTGTTATTTTTTTGGGTGATCTGAACTGTGTGTGTGAGATTGTGTTGAGTGAGCAGGGGTCACGGACAACATGCATGTTAAATTGGGGGTCGCGACTCAAAAAGGTTGAGAACTACTGGTCTAGACGATTTGGACAATTCCGTCTAGACTAATGTGTGTTTGCAACCAAACACTTACCAGAGTTGGCTGTGGATCCTAAATGGCTGACGATGCTCACCAGAGAGTAGCGAGTTGTTGTCTAGAAAAAAAACAAAGAGATACCAACGATTAGCCACACATGCAGACACTTTGACTACAGGGACTGTACATTTTAAAGGATGATTTCTCCCTGTTTTTTCTAAAAAAAACTTCTTAGTAGTCTTACCTGTTCGGCAACGCTAGATTCTGGATTCACCACCAGCTCTCTTGATAAAACAACCGGGCTTTGCACCTTCACCAGGTCGTAGGTTTTGGTGAAGCTGAATCTCTTCAGCTGCAGGATCAGTACACTGTTGACAAAGGGAGAGGAAGAGATGGAGGGAAAGGGGTCAGATCACACACTGATAGATGAAGACAAGAGAAAGTGAAACTGCTTTGCCTGTTGTGTATTCATTTGAAGATGTTTTAAAATTATATATAATAATATATAAGATGTCTATGGTGGACGGTAATACTCACTTTGGCAGGGTCAAGAAGGATGGCCGCTGCGTTGACTGCTCTGCACCACACTCACACCGATACTCCAACTGGTCCAACTGCAGGGGGACATAACACATTTAAAATGTTATATTTGCAACCTTTGTTCACATTTGCAACATTTAAAATTCTTTATTGAGCACGATAGTGTTTCGAAAGTAAAAAAAGGATTCAATATCACATTTTATGTGACACAAAATGACCAAAAAAAAGCCACAAAGACACAAAATTATTAAAAAAAGACACAAAATAAATAAAAAAAGACACAATAAAAGACACAAAATGACCAAAAAAAGACACTAAATGACTAAAAAAAGACACTAAATGACTAAAAAACCCCACAGAAGACACAGCATTACTAAAAAAGACACAAAATGACTAAAATAAGACACAAAATGACTAAAAAAAGACACAAAATGACCAAAAAACCCCACAGAAGACACAGCATTGCTAAAAAAAAAGACACAAAATGACTAAAAAAAGACACAAAATGACCAAAAACCCCCACAGAAGACACAGCATTACAAAAAAAAGACACAAAATGACTAAAATAAGACACAAAATGACTAAAAAAAGACACAAAATGACCAAAAAACCCCACAGAGCACACAGCATTACTAAAAAGAGACACAAAATGGCTAAGAAAAGACACAAAGACACAAAATGACTAAAAAAAAGACACAAAATGACCCAAAAACCCCACAGAAGACACATTATTGCTAAAAAGACACAAAATGACTAAAAAAAAGACACAAAATTACTAAAAAAAGACACAAAATTACTAAAAAAAGACACAAAATGACCAAAAAACCCCACAGAGCACACAGCATTACTAAAAAGAGACACAAAATGACTAAGAAAAGACACACAATGACCTAAAACCCCCACAGAAGACACAACATTACTAAAAAAAGACATAAAATCACAAAAAAAGACACAAAATGACCCAAAAACCCCACAGAAGACACAGCATTACTAAAAAAAGACACAAAATGCCTAAAAAAAGACACAAAATGACTAAAAAAAGACACAAAATGACCAAAAAACCCCACAGAAGACACAACATTACTAAAAAAAGACACAAAATGACCAAATGACCAAAATTTTCACGCTAAACACACAAGACACGAATAAAATTGAGTCCCACTAGAATAAAAACCAGAGTTGGATGACAGGAACACACACAATCACAAGATCACATTTAAGTGATGAGTCACTTTAAATGTGAGTAAATGAGCAGATGATGGATGGATGACTGAATGGGTGTCTTGCTTACTTTAAGGTAGTCCTTTAGACACTGGTTTACTGAGCCGCCATGCACCAGGTCTAGGGACAGGTTGATGTAGTCCTCCTCCCTCATGGATTGTTTACCGCATCTATAGAATAAAGAGACAATTGAAATGAAAATATAGCACAGATTATACACTTTGGTTGAGAGGTTTTCTTCCAAAACCTTTCCTTGAAGAAGAAAAAATGCACTGGGAATATAAGTGTGGCTGTGTGTTCATACCCTTTGCAGGTCCTGGTGCTCAACATCTGGAAGGTGATGTGAGCATCAACAGGGCAGGTGTATTTGAAGCCCATGTTAATTGCTGATTCCTGCAGGTCAAAGTTCAGAGACTTCATCTGATTCAACAAGGAGCTGAGGAACTCATGGGCATCCTGCACAGAAACAAAGAAAAACAATTAAAGATGGAAGATGGACATTTTAAAAGTGTAGAAGTCGTTCAATAAAGATAATTGTGGTGCTGTGCTTTAAAAAAAAAAAAAAAAAGGGGTATTTATGTGATAGTATGATTTCATGTGTGTCGCTGGTGTAGCATTGTCGAGTAGCAGTAGCTAAGCTAACTAGCCACCTGTGGCTCCACTGTGTGCGCGCATGTTAAAAGTCTGAGAGAAATACTGTGTGTGTACATTCTCAGTCAGGTTATTCTGGTGTAGTGTTGTGTATTAATGAGTACATGAGAATGTAAAATGTATAAATTGTGTCCTGTCTTTTCAGAGAGGTCATTTCACTTACTTTCTGCTGATGGTCCTTAAACTCTGAGTTAAACTCAGCGACAGCGTCTTTAAAAGCAGCCAGGACACTTTTTGCCTCTCTCTTGTTGCTGTTAAAGTGGCTGTGTCCCACATCTACAAACCGTCTGAAAAAACAACAAGATATACTTCATTAGTTATTGTTACATAATGATGACCTGCAAAGCTAGAAACCAAACTAAAGAGTGAGAGTGTGTGAGGAGGTGCTGTACCTGATGACTTTAGATCCGGGGTGAGACATCCACACCTTCTTCTGCTTGATGACGTCGTGAACAAAAGGTCTCAGCGTCAGGAGGCCTTGCAGGGTGGAGTTCATGTAGCAGGTCTGCGCCAGGTTGGGGAACCTTTAACACAACAAGATCAAAGTCAGACTGGAGCTCAACATAACCTAACCCTAACTTAACCCATCATCTTCTAGAGTAACAAGAAAGAACCACTTTTGGACAGTCAGCTCTCTCACTTAAAGGTTGTAAAATCTGGAATACATTACCAACTGAAATAAAATCAATGATTAATCTTGAAACATTCACAAAAAACACTAAGTGTTGGCTTAAGAAGTCACTTCCTGTCAAAGTCACATGACCACCACACCAGGGTTTTGAGTATGTGGGAGATTATAGAAGGTTTTTTTTAGTGTTTGATACACAGGTGTCACCATGGGTTCTTATGGGTTAAACTAAAATAACTTTATATGAACAAAATATGAGAATTCAGTCTTATGTGAGTCTCTTTGCACTGTTCTTACCCGAGGCAGACCAGCTCCTCTCTGGGAATGACGTCTGTGCTGGCTGAGGTTTTTTCCTGCAACAAATTCTTCTGCCGAAGGAACACTTTTCTATATAAATCGGCGTTGAGAGTTTCGACGTCTACACTCCCACCCTGACCTATTGGGTTGGGTTTTTTACTGTGAATGGTAAATGGCTGGGCCTCAGTGCAATCTGTGTCCATCTCTGCTGTCTCAGATGGAGGTTCTGTCTCCAAATTCTGTTTCTGTTGGTTGTCAGAACAAAAAGAAAAGTTTAACACAACAAATAAGAGCGAATAAAACACACCATGCAGAATAAATATGTTACATGATCGCATTACTATGGATCCCACTGCACTGCCCTACAAAGCAAAAAGGCAGGAACTGCATTTTTGGTCAAAAGTGAGTTATTATGATAGGGATATGACTGTCATTAACTTGCATTGTAGCGAAATCCGTGTCAGTTTCACGGAAATTTGAGTGATTAAGTGGCTATTCCACGGATTTTGAGTCAAGCGAATCAGTGGCTATTCCACGGATTCCTGTGAGACCATGTTTGTCTTGTTGTTAATTGCACTGGGATTCATAATAACAGTTTGATAAGCAACATTTGGTGGTACATACCTTACGGCGAGGCACCAGCCAGCGGAGCCAACTGGAAGCCTTCTCAACAGCTTCATCGTGATCAGGCTCAATGGTGGTGTTAGCACTGGTTGCTTCTTCTTCATCAGCGGTGGGTGAAGCCTCCTGAACACCAGCTTCTTCCTCTGACTCCTTGTTGATGCTGCTGAAAATAGAAAAAGACATATACTTATCTTCTGGGGCAGAAGACAACAACTCTGTGTCTTCTGGTACGTCTTTATCCTCAGTTGAGACCAGAATGTCAGGGCTGGATGAAGCCTTCTCCACAGCTTCACCATCTTCAGACTGGATGCTGGGGTTAGCACTAGCTGCTTCTTCATCTCCAGGGGTGGGTGAAGCCTCCTGAACACCAGCTCCTTCCTCGGACTCCTCGTCAGCGTTGATTCTGCTGATTAAAGAAAAAAAACACATAGAAGAAGACAACAACTCCATGTCTTCTTCTTCATCCTCAGTTGCAGCTGAGGCTGAAGTTTCAGGGGCGGATGAAACCTCCTGGACACCATCTTCATGCTGAGACTCCTCGCTGGTGTTGATACTGCTGATAAAAGGGAAGAAAGATGTTTATTCTACTGCATGGTCCACTCACAGTTATGAGGACAATGAAGGTGAACATGAAAGAAACAAGGTTATAATAGTTTTGGATTTTTCATTAGTTTTAGTTTTGATTTCGTTGTCAATTTTGTTAGTTTTAGTTCGTTTTTTGAGTGAGTTTGCTAGTTTCAATTAGTTTTTATTTTTTGGAAAATGCTTAGTTTTAGTTTAGTTTTGATCAGTTTTAGTTTTAGTGTTAGTTGTTTTGTAATGGGGTATTTTTTGGGTGCCAGATTCAATAAGGTCACAATAAATGTTTCCTTTATTCCATTTGTCTGATCCATCACAGCCCCAATAAGTTTCTTAAGTCATAAAACCAGATAGATGAAATAGATTTCATATCAACCAAAAAGGTTTACGTATGAAAAAAGTTGACAAAGATGAAAACTAAGGACATTTTCACTATAATTTTAGTTAGTTTTAGTTAGTTTTGTAACCACAAAATACAGTTTTCAGTTAGTTATCTAGTTATCTCTCTAGTTTTCGTTATTTTGTTAGTTTCCGTTAACTATAATAACCTTGGAATGAAACAGCAATAAAATGTATTTTAAACCGTAACAGACAATAAAAGATTCTCATACATGTTTTGTGTTGTGGACAGTGGCAGGTCTGTGTCTTCCTTGGGGACTGGAGTAGTTTCTTCTCGAGTATCAAGGGCAGTATCAAGGACATCTTTGTCTCCAGCTGCAGTTGAGATGAAGGTGTCAGGGGCAGGTGAAACCTCCTGGACACAAACTTCCAAAGGAGTCTGCTGCTTGTTTGGTATTAAAAAAAAACATAAAACCAGTTAAATACAGCTGAGTGACACAAATGACTGCACCAGTTTGGTCAGTGATTATGTTGCAAGACAAACATACCTTCTTACGACAGAACAACCTACGCCACCAGGACTTTTTGGTGTCGGGGACCACAGTGGGTTGTTTTGGCTCCTTTTCAATAATGACACTGTAATAAAGAAATCCAGATAATTAGTCAAATGTGTAATGCGTTCACAATGCTCTCAACGTCTTTCAGAAGTGGACATCCTTGTGGAAATGTTTAGGAGAGACAATAATCACAATAATAATACATTTAAACCTCTGAAGTCCAGGAGATTTTGGTTCAAATTTGTCAACTTCCTATGCAGGAAGGAATTTTCAGAAATCTTCCTACGTTCTTAATATGGGAGCCAATGAGGCTGTTGGTGGTGTTGGTGGCACATCTGTGCGTCGTACGCCCAAACTATAACTCTGACAGCTTTACCAGAGGATTGTGAGTGAGAAGACAAATTTTCCTACGTTTCTATGTATAAATTATTTCTGTAGAGTGGAATTTGCGGCCTGGAGCGCAGTTTTCAAATTTATTTTTTGACAATTTTTTCTCTCCCTCTACACTCTGGTCATGATGTCACACACTGTGACACGAACATTCCGTGCAATACACACCCATTATAATCTCAGAATTTCTCCAAAAATGATCATGGTCATTGAACAGGGATTGATAAAAAACTATATGACCTATCGAAACGTGGATTAATACACCGATACACAAGACTTGTGTCTACTGTTTAAAGTTTAAATGGAGTCTCTAGCTGAAATTATGCCGGAAAGGTAGATGTTTTATCTCCAATGCAAAATTTTGGGCAGTTTTTCGCAACTTACTTCGCGAACAAATCGTATTCCGTATAGCACACCGATCGCAATCAAACCGCACGTTTTGCTGTATAATTTGTCCTGCAACTCTTCAAGTTGTAGGACTAGTAGCGGGACGAAATTGCGTCCGGAAGAGGAAGAAGAAAAAATCCACAGTATAACAGTAGTGCTTGGTGCAATTGCCCCGTGGCCCTAATAAAACTGCAAAACAGTCATATAAATTAAAAATAGTAATAGTTTTCATTGTAGAAAGAAAATTCACATTTTAAAAATGGTCTAGAAACATAAATGTCACACTGTGAAAGCTCCTATGATTGAACTTTCAACTGGCTTTCTCAACTTGTCTACATATAATATATAAATAAAGTTATTACTGTAAATAAAACATGTTTATTTTCAAAAAATAGATGGACTCCAGAGGGTTAAAAGTTTTACATTTAGGAAAATATTTATAGAATTATCACACAAAAAAACACACAAATTGATAAAAAACAACATACATGATACCATATACAATAAAATATATACAAATGAATAACAAGAATATTAATATGAAGTCATTATCTTACCTTTTTTGTGGGCTGGAGCATGGCTCGTCTCTAACTTCCACGTCATCTTGACTGTTTCTCTGTTAAAAATATACAAAACCGTACATTAGCAAATATGCCAGACACATAATCAGCTGCTTCACACACAAATATTAAATTGAATTATCAAAAAACATGAATAATGTCAAAATTCAGTAATAATCATCTCATAACACAACAGTTTAGACAAAAGAAAATTAAGTTCATACCCTCTGTCGTCTACAAAAGCAAGAAAACATGTCTACAGGTCTTGATAATTATCTAAATAACTGAAAATATTTGGAAAGCTCTTCTATATCTGGCTGTTTTATCCAAGGTCTTTCCAAAAGTGAGCTGACAGATGTGAGACTCCTAAAGGCTTCAGAATGCTGTCCATTCTAGAATAACAACATCAAGGCGATGGAATAGTAATAAATTAGAACCCTGCAGTCAATAAGAATTTTACCATATAAGGTAAAAAAAATTGACAGTTAAAATATGATTTTTAGTTAAATTATCATTAATATTATTCAAATATATGTCCATAACCATGTCAATCTCCCAATTTTCCTGCAATAAATTATACGGCGTTAGCAATATTTCAAATAAGGCCGCGATTGGACCACGGGCCGCGAGTTTGAGACCCATGAGGTTTGAAAAAGTCCCAGCGTCCCGCTCTATGTGCATGTCATTCAGTACAGGGTCAAAGTAAAGGCAGAATAAGTAAAGTGCCTTTTAATTACTAAGAAAAAGACACAAAATGACCAAAAAAAGACACAAGATGGCAAAAAAAAGACACAAAATTACAAAACAAAGATACAGAATGACCAAAAAAGACACAAAATTGTTAAAAAAAAGACACAAAATTATTTTAAAAAGACACAAAATGACCAGAAAAAGACACAATAAAAAAAAGACACAAAATTACCAAAAAAAGTAATTAAAGGGACCTTCCACACACAACACGGTAAAGTGCCATTCATATAAAACTCACATTAAACTTTCATATCAAGGTGGGAGCCACAAAACATCATCATGAGGGCCGCAAGTTTGAGACCCATGAGGTTTGAAAAAGTCCCAGCGTCCAGCTCTATGTGCATGTCATTCAGTACAGGGTCAAAGTAAAGGCAGAATAAGTAAAGTGCCTTTTAAATTACTAAAAAAAATACACAAAATGACCAAAAAAAAGACACAAATTTACAAAAAAAGACACAAAATTACAAAACAAAGATACATAATGACCAAAAAAGACACAAAATTATTTTAAAAAGACACAAAATGACCAAAAAAAAGACACAAAATTACAAAAAAAGACAGAAAATGACCAAAAAAAGACACAAAATTACAAAAAAAGACACAAAATGACCAAAAAAAGACAAAATTACCAAAAAAAAGTCAAAATTACTAAAAAAAAAAAAAGACAACATTACAAAAAAAGACACAACATTATTTAAAAAAAGGCACACAATTATTTAAAAAAGACACAATATTGCCCAAAAAAGACACAATATTGCCAAAAAAAGACACAAAATTACCAAAAAAGACACCAAATTATTAAAAAAAGACAAAATTATTTTAAAAAGACACAAAATTATTTTTAAAAAGATACAACATTACAAAAAGAAGACAAAATAAAGAAAAGACACAAAATAATCAAAAAAAGACAAAAAATTACCAAAAAAAGTAATTAAAGGGACCTTCCACACACAACACGGTAAAGTACCATTCATATAAAACTCACATTAAACTTTCATATCAAGGTGGTGGCCACAAAATATCATCACGAGGGCCGCAATTGGCCCGCGGGCCGCAAGTTTGAGACCCATGAGGTTTGAAAAAGCCCCAGCGTCTCGCTCTATGCGCATGTCATTCAGTACAGGGTCAAAGTTAAGGCAGAATTAGTAAAGTGCCTTTTAAATTACTAAAAAAAGACACAAAATGACCAAAAAAGACACAAAATTACAAAACAAAGATACAGAATGACCAAAAAAGATACAAAATTATTAAAAAAAAGACACAAAATTATTTTAAAAAGACACAAAATGACCAAAAAAAGACACAATTAAAAAAAAAAAGACACAACATTACCAAAAAAGTAATTAAAGGGACCTTCCACACACAACACGGCAAAGTGCCATTCATATAAAACTCACATTAAACTTTCATATCAAGGTGGTGGCCACAAAATATCATCACGAGGGCCGCAATTGGCCCGCGGGCCGCAAGTTTGAGACCCATGAGGTTTGAAAAAGCCCCAGCGTCTCGCTCTATGCGCATGTCATTCAGTACAGGGTCAAAGTAAAGGCAGAATAAGTAAAGTGCCTTTTAAATTACTAAAAAAAGACACAAAATGACCAAAAAAGACAAAATTATCAAAAAAAGTCAAAATTACTAAAAAAACTAAAAAGACAACATTACAAAAAAAGACACATTATTTAAAAAAGACACAAAATTACTAAAAAAGACACAAAATTATTTTTAAAAAGATACAACATTACAAAAAGAAGACAAAATAAAAAAAAGACACAAAATTATCAAAAAAAGACACAAAATTATCAAAAAAAGACACAAAATTACCAAAAAAAGTAATTAAAGGGACCTTCCACACACAACACGGTAAAGTACCATTTATATAAAACTCGCATTAAACTTTCATATCAAGGTGGGGGCCACAAAATATCATCATGAGGGCCGCAATTGGCCCGCGGGCCACAAGTTTGAGACCCATGAGGTTTGAAAAAGTCCCAGCGTCCAGCTCCATGCGCATGTCATTCAGTACAGGGTCAAAGTAAAGGCAGAATTAGTAAAGTGCCTTTTAAGTTACTAAAAAAAGACACAAAATGACCAAAAAAGACAAAATTATCAAAAAAAGTCAAAATTACTAAAAAAACTAAAAAGACAACATTACAAAAAAAGACACATTATTTAAAAAAGACACAAAATTACTAAAAAAGACACAAAATTATTTTTAAAAAGATACAACATTACAAAAAGAAGACAAAATAAAAAAAAGACACAAAATTATCAAAAAAAGACACAAAATTATCAAAAAAAGACACAAAATTACCAAAAAAAGTAATTAAAGGGACCTTCCACACACAACACGGTAAAGTACCATTTATATAAAACTCACATTAAACTTTCATATCAAGGTGGGGGCCACAAAATATCATCATGAGGGCCGCAATTGGCCCGCGGGCCGCAAGTTTGAGACCCATGAGGTTTGAAAAAGTCCCAGCGTCCAGCTCCATGCGCATGTCATTCAGTACAGGGTCAAAGTAAAGGCAGAATTAGTAAAGTGCCTTTTAAATCAGGGCCCACAAGTCATAAAGAAGTGCTGGAGGAGAGAGGCACAGTATCTACTGTTTATAATGAGAAGTGTCCTTGGTATTGAGCTGATCTTTCTTTTTTAGCAGCTATAAAGATTTTCTTAAAACAGTTCCTTGTAGCCTGTGAGAATCTGTGATGTGTGAAGAAAGCTCACAGAACAATGGATGGTGAGATGGGCTCTTCACCATCCCATTTTCCACAGCGCTGAGTCAGTGCAGCTGTTGATGTTGTGTCCAGATTTACAGAGAAAAAGCAGTTGGAGTCACTGTGGTGAACACTACGGAAATATAAGTTGAACCATGCTTACATCGTCTCTTTAGAGCAGTAGTTCTCAACCTTTTTGAGTCGAGACCCCCAATTTAACATCATGTTGTCCGTCTGTTCGCTCACTGAACACAATCTCACAGTTCAGATCAGACAAACTCAGTTGATACGACGAATTTTGGACAAATAATGAAGCAGACAACAACTAAAACATCTCCCTGTCTGTGCATTGATATATGTTTTTATAATTTATTGTTACTTTTAATCTAAGTCCTTTGCTATCAGTTTAAAGGTCCATTCTGACCTCCTGAGTGTGTAACAGTCAGCTTCAAGCCAGAGACTCCTTGGAAAGTAATAACTTGATACTTTGGGATTTGTTAGAAAAGACTTGTGTCTTTTCTGACAAAAAATTACCCAAAAAAGAATCAAATTGACCACAAAATGACACAAAATGATTAAAAAAAAGACACAAAATGACCAAAAAAAAGACAAAAAATGACCAAAAAATGACACAAAATGACAAAAAAAATATATAAATTAAGCAAAAAAGGACTCAAATTGACCACAAAATGACAAAAAATGATGACAAAAAGTCACAAATTGACCAAAAAATACACAAAATTACCAAAAAGACACAAAATGACCAAAAAAAGATACAAAATTACCAAAAGACACAAAATTAAAAAAAAAAACACAAAATGACCAAAAAAAGACACAAAATGACCCAAAAAAGAAACAAAATGACCAAAAAAATGACACAAAATGACCAAAAAAAGACACAAATTGACCACAAAATGACCAAAAAACACAAAATGACCAAAAAGACACAAAATGACCCAAAAAAGAAACAAAATGACCAAAAAAGGAAACAAAATGACCAAAAAAGACACAAATTGACCACAAAATGACAAAAAAAGACACAAAATGACAAAAAAAAGACAAAAAATGACAAAAAAGACACAAAATGACAAAAAAAGACACAAAATTACCAAAAAAAGACACAAAATTACCAAAAAAAGACATTAAATGGCCAAAAAGACTAAAACACATTAACACATGAACACTTTAACACAGTGGAGACAGAGCTGCACTCACAGAAATGAATCATGGTGGAGTTCATCTTTAAGCATACAAATCTATTTGATTTTATTTAAATATTCATATTTTTTAAATTTATGTAAAGCAATTAATTATAATCTGTATAATTCGGTCAATTCTAAAATATATTAAATGTAATTACTTAATACATATTAATATGGTTTAAATAGTCAAAGCTGTGAAACAAACATGATTATTTTATATTAAATGTATGTGATTGGTTTACATACAATTGAGGGGGAAGTGAAATCGGGAAACAGGAAATGACATTTTTTTTTTTTGCTGGACGCCATCTTCATTTCACAGTCTATAGCTGTGTCCCAATGTCAAGGAAGGATGCTCAAACGGCTGGATTTGAAGGACACTACGTCATCGACATCCGCCGAAGGACTGTCCCAATGTCGAGGATGCTCCGGAGGACAGAGTCCTTCTTTTGCCCAAATTCCAAGGATGCATGTGTGTATCCCGACTACCCATAAAGCATTGCGCACACCGGTCTACCGGGAGATTTAAAAATGGCGAGTGTAGAAACAGCGCCACCGGCGGCGCAATATGCATTTAAATATATATAAGTATTTTCGGTTTATACTGAATGTTATCACATAACTTACAAAACCTGTGTTCAAAGTCAACCAAAAACATATACATAAACAAATGCCAGAATATTAAGCTAAAGATAATAAACGTCATCTTGATACATTGCCGGTTAAGTTAATTAATGCCGTCTCAGTCGCTAAAGTTATTGTTAATTAATTTATATGCATCCGATGATGATGTAATATGTGCAACTGTGCCATTCAGAAAGTTATACATTTCTTTATTGTGTTTACAGGGAGCGAAAGTCTGCTATTATCCGTTATTGTTATTTATAATTAACTGCTATTGTACTGTAAAATAAAAAATAAAAAATCACAGAATATATTTCCATGATGAATTATGCTCCGCTGCTTTTATGAAACTAAGTAGCGGCCAAATTCAGCCAGGATCAGTTAAATATTCAGGTTTAATCCACTTCGTGGAGATTCAACCTTAAAGCATCTTCTTCCATTTTTACAAATATGTGTCAGAGTGCTGATGCCAGAGACACATTCATGTCGTGAACTGATTTTGAAATTACGGCGCTGAATTTATTTATGTATTTATTTATTTTTATTAAACTGATAAGAACAGGTACTAGAGGCCGAGAGCGGCGCTGAATTTAAGCAGGACGTCCAATTACGCAATGACGCACAGCTGCACACTGAAGGCTGTCCCATTTATGCATTACACCAGTCAAAGGAAGGACTCTGGCCTTGCCTCCGGAGGACCCGACTCTGAAGGAAGGATCCTACCAAGGAAGGATCCTTGACATTGGGACACAGCTTATGGGTGCCTCTGGCAGGTGAGTAATCCAAGTCATCCATTGTCTAATTACATCAATTTGTGTATTATTCTTGCAGTTTAATTCATATAACATTAATATCAATTCATTGATGATGAAATTACGTAGTTTGTGATGATTATAAGTAGTTTTACGTCGTGTGTACCGGCGCTCGCTAGCTAACGTTAGCTAGCAATTCATTGAACTTGGTACAGCTGATAACAGTAATTTATTATGTTATTATGTTACGCTGAGTGTACAGTGTGTTTTAAAACTAGCTCCTTTCATAGTGCCGTTCAATGCCGGGACATTTACGGATCTGTAACGTCTTGCACCATGAACGCGGCAATTTTCCGCCTCCAGAGGTAGTCACACTGACTGTTGGAAGCAGGGCAACTGCGAACGGGCCATTGGGGCAAAGCGGGATATTTGACGTCGCGCATGATGTCTAACACGTCTCCCACTTGGTCCGACAGTCGTCATATCAGCAGCTGCACAACTGCGGCTGCCGTCGCTAACTGTGCACAGAGTCCTCCTTATTAAACAAACCAGCATGCTAACTGTAAACAAAGTGTCCGGTGCTTGTTGTAAACAAACGGAGATCGCTAACTGAACACATGCTGCTGCAGCACATACACACTTTATTGCTACAGAGCTAACTGCGTAGCCTATTAGCACTGCGCTGCTACACAACACTGCTGCTGCTCTGACGCACGTCACTATCGTCTCCTCCACCTCGTCCCGCTACGCCGGACTGCACTATGAAAGGGCGCGAGGGCAGTTCAAGGGGCCTTTTTTGCGCCGCGAGAGATCGTGTTTAGTCAGGCAGGAAGTCAACAATAAAACAAAGGGAGAATCCGGTCAATTTTCAAAATAAAAACACCGCGACTGATATATACGACATGCGTGTGCTTCTAAACGGAGCGCAACACACGTTGACTGACAGTTCATGTGATTTTAAAATTGTTTAAGATATTTCAATTTAATTGTTTAAGTCAATGGGATAAATTCATTAGTAACAGAAAATTCAAATGGCCTAAAATTTCTGATTTTGGTCTAACCTAATACACATAGGGTTTGTTTGACTCAGCCATATGGGAAAGCTCCTTTTGTTAACGGTTTGGAAAAGGATAGGCACTTTCAAAATGACTGTGTAGTGAATGGGCTAGGACCTGTGTGAGCTTTAACTGAGTGGGGTGAAACCAGGTGAGTTCAGGATGGTCAAGGGAAATGTCAGTGGCTTGGCTTGCCTCAGCACATGCATGTTAATGTATGAGGGGCCGTACAAGCCATAATTCATTCTGGTCCTCTCACACACATACATTCTCCTTTCACATACATATATTTTCACTCTCACACACATACATTCTCCTCTCACACACATACATTCTCCTTACACATACATATATTTTCACTCTCACACACATACATTCTCCTCTCACACACATACATTCTCCTTACACATACATATATTTTCACCCTCACACACATACATTCTCCTTTCACATACATACATTTTCACTCTCACACACATACATTCTCCTCACACATACATATATTTTCACTCTCACACACATACATTCTCCTTACACATACGTATATTTTCACTCACACATACATACATTTTCCTTTTACATACATATATTACTTATAATATGAAAATGTATAAATATGAGAGTGAAAATATATGTATGTGTGAGTGAAAATATATGTATGTGAAAGGAAAATGTATGTATGTGTGTGAGAGTGAAAATATACGTATGTGAAAGGAGAATGTATGTATGTGTGTGAGAGTGAAAATATATGTATGTGTAAGGAGAATGTATGTGTGTGAGAGTGAAAATATATGTATGTGAAAGGAGAATGTGTGTGTGTGAGAGTGAAAATATATGTATGTGAAAGGAGAATATATGTGTGTGAGAGTGAAAATATATGTATATGAAAGGAGAATGTATGTGTGTGAGAGTGAAAATATATGTATGTGAAAGGAGAATGTATGTGTGAGAGTGATAATATATGTATGTGTAAGGAGAATGTATGTGTGTGAGAGTGAAAATATATGTATGTGAAAGGAGAATGTGTGTGTGTGAAAGTGAAAATATATGTATGTGTAAGGAGAATATATGTGTGTGAGAGTGAAAATATATGTATATGAAAGGAGAATGTATGTGTGTGAGAGTGAAAATATATGTATGTGAAAGGAGAATGTATGTGTGTGAGAGTGAAAATATATGTATGTGTAAGGAGAATGTATGTGTGTGAGAGGACCAGAATGAATTATGGCTTGTACGGCCCCTCATATTAATGTGTCTCTGACACTGACCAGCATGGAATCATGTAATGTTTGTTTCAGAGTGAAGACATCAACGTGAGGCGTGATTGTGTGCTGAGCTGTCTGAGCATCTACCTCAATGAAGACCTGGACACACTGGTCAAAGAATACGTGGTAAGTATGTCATACTTCTGTCCTTTGTGCCAGATTAATGGCAAGTAATTAAGTAATTAATAGTGGTGTCAACAATAATCGATTCGCCGATGCATCGCAATGCGGGGCATGCACGATTCAGCATCGATGCGGCAAAGTGCCATAATTGATTATGTTTATTTCCTGTCCTCCAGTGGAAAGTTGTGGGGGCCAGGGTGGGGATTTCACACTCTGGCCTTGATGCCCTGTGAAAAAATGTTCAATTTACGGCCAAGGTGGCCTTTGCGCCCCTGTCAAAGTTCCAGTAAACACAATGCTAACCCCACCCACTCCCCGTCCTTCGAGAAGTGTGCGCATCAACACATGGCTCATTTGAATATTCAAATGAGCCATGTGTTGATGCGCAGCACAGGTAAGCTAGCGGGAAAAGCTGTTTTGATATGTTGTGACTGAAGTATGTGGTAGTATTTGACAGAACTTAACATTTACGTTTTTATAGAAAGTACTATTGATAGGTAATTACCATTGTATTAGCCTATTTAAAGTCGACTCCTTAACATTAAATTTTTGCGTCATGAAAACTAGCGATAGCTAGCTAGGTGAGATAGCGCTAACGTCTTCCCTACCTCAGGAACAAAGGGTCGACATTTAGCTGATGTAAACTTCACCTCAGCAGGTTCCTTTTTTATGGCAGGAGGAGGCATTTCTTACGGAGCCCCCCAGGGCACACGGGGAAAAAAAAAGATGGGTGAAAAAAAAAAAATGATGGGTGAAAAAAAAAATTATGGGTGAAAAAAAAAAAAATTATGGGTGAAAAAAAAAAATGATGGGTGAAAAAAAAAAAAGGACGGACTTTTGCGAGATCCTGAGATACTTTAGCGAGATCCCGAGATAGTTTTGCGAGATCCTGAGATAGTTTTGCGAGATCCTGAGATACTTTTGCGAGATCCCGAGATACTTTTGCGAGATCCTGAGATACTTTTGCGAGATCCCGAGATACTGACGAAAGAAGAGGAGCAATGGAGGAGCGATATTCGCCTATTTTCCGGCGTTCTAACTGGAATAGCGTCACGAAAACCGCACCAATTTCCCCCAGGATGGTTTTATTTTGTACAGAAAACTAAGACTGACATTTCACAGGCTTGATCAACTCACCAAAATCAGCAAGTCTGGCACAAGATTAAAGTAACCGGGCCGAATATACGTCCTAGTGCCCAACGGCAGCCAGAGTGCTTAGGGACCGCCGCAAAAGTGCAACGTCTTTCTTTTCTATTTTTAATAACTCACTGGAAATTCATCTAATAAACACCAAACGACTTCTGATGTGTTCATGAACTCACTGTGGACTTCCCACACCCTTTATTTTCAATACACACCTTTTCAATTCCTTTTATTCAGTGTGTACAATATTTAAGCCTTTTATTTTGTAATAGCTCTCTTGTTTTTATAGATATCAACACCAAACCACTTCTGATGTGTTCATGAATTCATTGTGGATTTCCAACAACCCTTTATTGTCATTAAAAACTCTTTCAATTTTTTTAAAAGGCATAAGTAATCAGTATATATAATTATTTCATATCTTAGGCTTTTATTTTGTAATAGCTCACTTGATTTTATAGATATCAACACTAAACCACTTCTGATGTGTCATATCTCGGGATCTCGCAAAAGTATCTCAGGATCTCACAAAAGTCCGTCCTTTTTTTTTTTCACCCATCATTTTTTTTTTTCACCCATCATTTTTTTTTTTTTTTCACCCATCATTTTTTTTTTCACCCATCATTTTTTTTTTTCACCCATCATTTTTTTTTTTTTCACCCATCTTTTTTTTCCCCCCGTGTCCCCTGGGGGGCTCCGTATAATGTAAATAAACCATATATCTCAAAAAATTATTTGCCTGTATTGATTACGTATTTTCTCAAATTTTGGCACGAGATAAACTGAGATATGATTGAGGTATAATGTGTCATCATTTGGGAGCTTGCCCTGCTCTCATTTTTCTTTTTGCTGAGACGCTAGAAAAGAGACAGCTGTAAGAGAATCTGAGAACTCAAATAGTGAGCAGTGAGAGACAGAACCATGTATATTTCTCACTGAGACATTACTGAGATAGTGTTTCCAGGTAAGGATACCAAATTGAGACATATTTGAAAGTGGCACAATATGTCTCATTTGTCTCTTAAGTGAGATCAAGAAAAGAGACAACTGTGAGAGAATTTAGAGAACTTGCACATTGCTCACCTTGAGACTTATTTCTCAGGAGAGACATTTGAGAAGAATGAGAAAACCAGTTTGGTCTCGATTAGTGCTCATTTATGTCTAGGAGATGTAAATGTGACATAAAGGAGATCTCATCTTCAATTTTGCTTTGCTATGGGGAGCTACCAACTGAGCCACAGCCGCCCAGGTGGTGTGTATTTGCTAAATATGTTAAATAAAATTGTTAAATACTGTTAATTATCTTAAATGAATCACAACAGTGGCCTGCTTTTCATCTAAACCTACACTAGTTCTGCTCAAGCACTCATAGCTCTCTCATTCTTGTAGTAGCTTCCAAGCTAAGATCACAGCTGTTTTCACATTATTCTGTCCTGTTAGCTGCTTTATCTGAATTGCTTTGGCTCCTCTCTCCTGAAGGATAGGGATATTTAGCTTAGCTTAGCTTAGCTTAGTTTAGCTTAGCTGTAACTTAAGTGTTTGTTTAAAAACTTCAGTGACTTTGCAGAAGAGTGCTCAACGAACATTTAAAGTTTAGTTCCCCTATTGAACTGCAGGTCAAGGGGGCACATCCTGCCCTCATCCTGAGCAAGGCTCACTCCTTCTATTTGGCTATAGGTTAAAGAGAGATCTTCTTCTATTTGGCTATAGTTAAGGGAAGCTCTTCTTCTATTTGGCTAAAGGTTAAAGAGAGATCTTCTTCTATTTGGCTATAGGTTAAAGAGAGCTCTTCTATTTGGCTATGGGTTAAGAGAGCACATTGTGCCCTCTTACTGAACCTTTTCTGAAAACCGGTTAGAGCTAGGTCAGGGTGCAGCTATTTCAGTAAGAAACATACACATGAAACATACATACATTCATGACGCCATAGTTTTTGGTATGGGTTGGCTACTGCCGTCACCATCCTTAATTGACCAATCGTGAAAGAGTCCAACCTATTGTCTGGGTGGGGCCCACACCCAGAAGATAACTGTGACTAGAGGAACTTGTTGGCACTCTGACTGTGATCCCGGCATGAACACAGCAGAGTCCAGCTGCTCATTGCAGTTGGCTATTATTCTTTTCATAAATGGTAAACTGTATTCAATTATTTTGAGTCTTTTGTAAAAACCAATTCTAGAACAAAAGAACCGGGGGAAAGTGCGGGAGGCTTTAAGAGCCCTGGCTCTAACAGTCCCCTCTATAGGGAAACCAGGGTGGCTGTAGCAACTCTAATGACTGGAAGAATTTTGACAAAAAGGAGTCAAATGCATTCCTGGGGCTGGAATGAATGACACTGAATCAGAATCAGAAATACTTTATTGATCCCCAGAGGTATATTTGGTAAATTAATCCAATTTAAAATTGCTGCCTAATGATAATCATAGACTTTCCATGAAAGACGTGGTGTGATTATCTTGTTGACAGTGCTGCAGGCTCACTGTGAATGACACTCAACTCTGCTGCCTGTTGCCTAAAAAAAGAAGATACTAAAACAAAAGGTCGTTTCACTGTACAGTTGGGCAATGTATATCTATAGCCCTCTTTAAGATTGATTTTATGAGCTTCTTCAGTAATAACATTTTTAATGTAAGACACTAAATTCAGCACCTCCTGCTCTCAAATGGCCCTGGTTTATCTTCAAACTTAGGAAACCTTAGTAACAGCTCTTAATTAAGTGATTTCCTCTTCTAAACCATAACCTTGTCTACCTCCCAACTAGGCTGATTAAAGAAGTTTTACCCTTACTTAGCACTTCTGTCCTAGACACGATCAACCTGTCTTTATTAAAACCTATGTAACATTACAAAAATCAGACACATTCTATCTCCAAGGGATACAGAAAAACTCTGTAAAACTGTCACTTCTAGGTTAAATGAAATCTAGGATTTTTACATTTCTGTACTGGTGAGAAATTGATTGGCTTTAATGACCCAGATATTGGGATTAAATAATAGGTAAAAATCATTCTGAATTCAATGTTACTCATGTCTGCCTGTCACCCACTCACAATAAAGCAGCCAAAGATGACGCTTTAATCTGGAGGGATGGAACAAACTGAAAACCAACAAGAGAACACTCACCCACCACCAATTTTCAGTTGTCATGCTTGCAGTTCTTTGATGTCTCAAGTTTGCCAAATAAACATTCTGTCTGTTCACTTTCAAATGATTTATGTCTGTAGCATGAAGAAAAGGGTTTGAGGAGTCTACCACCTTGTGTAGGCAGCTGGAGCCGATCTCTGCAGCTGAATGTTCTATTAAAGCTCCGTGCTTCTGCCTTCAACTGAGATTAATTCAGAAGCCTCTGACCTGACCTGATGTAAGGGCTGTGAATATTTCCATGTTATAAAAATACAATTTTTCAGCAGTCTCACTCCTTGCTTTTAGAATGACACATAATAATAATATATTCTTATTTTTTATTTAACCTTTGTTTCACCAGGTTAGTCTCAATGAGATCACTGATCTCATTTTCAAGGGAGACCTAGCCAAGACAACAGCACAGTTACAGGCAAAACAACAACAAAACAAGTAAACATTAATATTAATATATAGCTATAAGTATTAAAATTATTTAAAAATCCACAGACAGCAACAAGTACCAATTTAATTATTCACCATTACTTATAAGGGCTTTAAAATCAGGCAGAGAGACCAATTCCTTTAACTTTTAGTCCTTCTGCAGGCTATTCCAAGTGAGTGGGGCAGAGCACATGAAATGCATTTAACTATAGTTACAAATACCTCATCTGTAGGCTACACTCAAAATGAAAAATAAGATCTCACTGGTGCCAAGGTGGTAAAGCATCCATTGCACAGACTGATGTAGCACATGCTACAGGCTACATCTGTATTTTTACTGTACTGTGACTTATTGTGAAGGACTGAATAAATACGGAACCGGACTGGACCTTGTGTTGATAACGATGGTTGATAACGTTGATATTTATTTGGCCTACCCAGAAATATCCAATTTCCCCTGGAAAAAAATTGGCAGCTCCCATTGTTTTACAACAAGGAGATGAAAGTGACTGATCCATGAAACCGATAGCGCTAAGCTAATTCATTGGCATTAGCGTCCTTTTTGCCGACTTCGGTAAACCTAAGGCTAATGTAAGTTAGACCCTAGTTGTGTTTCCACATAATTAATTGGAAACATAACATGAACATTCATTAGTAGTTAATGTGACATTTTGATAAAATGTTAGCCAAATGCCGGCGGATGTGGGATTTGGTGACGCTAGCTATTTGCACTGTACAGCGCTGTAGTATGTTAAGCTCCTAGCAACATTGCTTGCAAGCTTAGTGAGCTAATTTTACAGACGGTGTCATTAACATAAGTTTGTTGGACTAGTTATGCACTATTAGTGATGAATCTGATTTTTCTTGCGAGTACTCCAGTGTTTTCACGAGTATTAGTCATGGGTTTATTTTTTGTGCCTTTTTCTAGTTTGCCCTTGTATCTCGCCGTCTTGCCAGCCCTGTTTGTTTGCTCCATGCCCTCAGTGTCTGACAAAATGTCCCATTTTATGTTTCTGAGTTAGGCTGTTGGATTATGGACAAAAAAGTGTTTTTTCCCAGAACATTATGAACCACATAAGAAAGCAAACTCCCCGTAGCCATGACCACTGATCGGTCAGTCTGTATAGCTCTGCATTTCTTTGCATGTGGAACTTTATTGTACAGTGTGGGTGATGCAGAAGGTCTTGCAAAAACAGTTTGGAGGGAAATAAGAAGGGCATAAGTGGTAATTATTCGTTAGAATAAAGCCTTTATTTGAAAGCATTGCATGATGTTTTGTGGTAGTCCTTTATTAATTTTGTTTAAACTGTGAAGATTTAAAAAAAAAAAAAAAGTCTAATCCTTGGCCTTGTTCTGTGTTAAAATGTATACGTATAACCTTGTCTTGTTTCTTTATCTCCAACCTGTTTTTTTAAGCTTCTTGTACTCTATATTGAGTTCCTGGTTTTCTATTCGAATCAGCAGATGGCGCTTTTACAGCCGGCATCCTTTTAAAGAAAATGTGTCAAACAGTAGCTGATTTTATATTTGGCGATTATTATTTAATTTCTCACTTACTTCATTCCTTGCTGAAGTATTTGTTCCAGCAGTTTTTTCCTGCAGGAAGGTGCATGGTTATACGAAAATTTGTAGAATGAAAATACACCTGAAACAGTTCATATGTGGACTTAGTCTTACCTTTGGCATTTCTGTCTGCACAGTCCTTTATTCATTTTGTTTGAACTGTAAAGACAAAAAACCCCTATTAAAACACATTCAAATTAAAAACTGTCTAAACCATTACCTGCTATGTTAAAGTGTAAAACTTAAATCCTTCTTTAGTTTCTTTATTCCCCTCCGCCCCTTTGCTCTTGTTGTCAAGAGCCTGTGGGTCATTTGGTGTCTTGTGCTTTCCCTCAGGTGTAATCAATGAGGCTGATTGAGGGAAAGTTATATAGAGGAGGTGGCTACCTCTTCTCTCACTTGCACCTTGTAGCAGCAGAAGCAGCAGCTTGTAGTTGATGAGCAGGCTTTTGTTTGATTTGGTTTGATTTTTCCCTTGTTTTTTGGTGGAACTGGTGGCTCAGTTTGACATTTTATTTCCGTTTCTGGTTTTTACTAGGTTATGGTTCTGGGGTAGAAGGGGTTAATTTGGATCTGCTAGCCCATTGTGGGTTGGTCCAAGTGTCCCCCTTTCTTTTGTTGATTTTTGCCAGCCCATCATACCTTTTGTTTTTCAGTAGTTTCAGATCTGTGGGTTCTCACCTGGTACTCCGGCTTCCTCCCTCAATCCAAAAACATGCACTTGGTTTAATTGGTGACTCTAAATTGCCCGTAGGTGTGAATAAAATCGTGATTGTCCGTCCCAATGACAGCTGGGATCTGCACCAGGACCCGGGTGTGGGTAAGCGGTTAAGGATAATTAATAAATCAATGAATGAATGTACACACAAGACAATGCAAGAAAATGACTCGGTACCTTTTATACAAATAAACCCTTCATTTCTATTCACTTCAATCACTGCCATCAATCAATTTAGGCCAAACAACTGATGAGTGACAGCTGGAACGTATAAAGTTATTTAAAAAGGAAGAAACCCGACACCATCTATAAGTGTCAGACAAAAGATCCTTACAAGCATGTCAGAAAATTAAAATTGCATGTGTGAGTGCTGTATGGGATATGCTGTTTAATATAGGTTAGCATCACCAACAATTTAATCTAATGTAGAAGTTCTAATTAGCCTTTATATATATAATATTTACCAAAACTTCAATTTATTAAACAATTTTAACACATGTAAAACATTTTCCAGAATTTAAAACTGTCAAAATAAAGAGGAAAAAGGCACAGTATTTCATGAAAAATATATAAATGACTATTATTTATAATAAACAAAACAAAAAAAGCTCAAATCCAAAAATCTCTTTGTATTGCTCCGGATTGTGTCAAATCTTGGCCTCCTCCTTTTAGATACTCCATCAGGTTGCGGACTTTTGGGGACAAGGCTTTCTCTGTAAATGCTACCACACTCTGGAATGCTCTGCCACTCCATGTCCGCTCTGCCCCGTCCCTACCCATGTTCAAAAACCTCAAAACATTCCTTTTCACAATGCCCCATTTGTTAAGCGACCTTGGGTATTATGAAAGGCACTATATAAGTCGAAGTTATTATTATTATTATTATTATTATTGGACTCTCTAGTGACACACCTTTTTTTTTTTCTCTCGGCGGATGGCTCATCATCCTGCTCTGTGGTGGGGCCCCTACTTGTTATGCACGGTCCTCTTTGTCCTCATGATTGGACACAGGTACCAACCCCAGCTCCTGAGGATGATGAGCCAACACTGGAGGCCACAGCATCTAACTGGGGATTTCCACCAGGCGCGTTACAGCAGCAGCACGTCTCCACCGCGGTTTTGCTGCGTCTTCTGCCCGGCGTCAATTCACACCGGGCGCGTTACAGCAGCAGCACGTCAGCTTAGCGAGCCGGCCGTATTACATGCGAGATCACGCGATAATCCTGAACGTATGCGAGACTGCGAGATCCTGCAATAAACTGTGTGTGTATAAGGAAACAACAATAACATGCAGCTTACTTTGCTTCTCCAACCGTCTGAGACCCTTTGATTGATTGCCGGCTCACCTGCTGCCCCCGGGCATGACGTAATGTTGATGTGAAGTAGTTTTAGAATGCATGAACTGCGTATAGTGTTTTATTTTGAAAGGGGGCGGAAGTGTTTTACTTTGATTCTGAGTCGGACTTCCTGTCTGGTGCGATCTGCTCTGTTGAGATTCACGCGATTTGGCAGCGTCTCGCGGAGAAATAGAAGTCCTACCTAATGCTCGCGTAGAGACGCTGACGTGACGCTGCTGTAACGTTACGCAGCGCGCCCGGTGGAAATGCTCTCATTGATTAGAGTGTTACCTATTTGCAACGGCGTACGCGACGCTGAAGTAACGCGCCCGGTGGAAATCAGGCTTTAGGCTCATGGCCTTCCAGGATACATGAGTCCATCAGCACCAGGGGCTTAATAGAGGGCCGGCTCCCAATGGCCTCACGCATCATGAAAAACCATGGCATGCAGTGGCCTCCCCCCTGTCTGTCCCCGTCCCAGTTGCTTGGGTTTTGAGCTCCTGCAGGATGTTAAACAAAAGATTAACAAGATATAGACACAGTAAGACCATTAGAGTGAGATACATAGTGGTAAACAGTCACAAACACTATATAAAGGAATGAACTGATCATTAAAAAAAAACCCTTATTTCCTTTTCAACTTGTCCCATTTCTTGGAGACCTGGGTGGAGGTGAGAGTAAACTACAGTAGATAAAATGTGAGAGGTCATTACAGTGGTGGCAATGGTGGCTGAAGATCCTGCAGGTTGGTAGGCTGACGGAATGATGAGCTGATGTATCTGCAAAGACTCTGCAGGGATGAGGAGACGGAGGGGCGCCTGTAACAGCAACATGAACTACAAAGGCAGAGAGAATCATATTTAAAAAAGAGGCTGCATCAAGATGGCAGGCTGATGAAGAAAGTGTGTCGCTGAACTATCGAATATGAAACGAGTTCAGAACCTGATTGACAGCACCGGAAAATGACAGCAAGGAATTCTAACACCGGGATTCCACTGGATGCGTTACGACTCCGAAACGGGTCTGTCCGCAACGGCTGCGTATCTCCGCAGTCCATCAACACACATCGGATCCGTCTGTGTCGAGCTGTTGCGGACAGCGGAGTCAACAAGGACGCACGAGATCTCGCGAATTCACGCGTAATCACAGAGCTGCCAAGTGTCACGCTTTGAGTGTGACAGTCACGCAATTTGCCCCATTCTCACACCACACGCATGATAATAAACTTTGGTCCTCGCGGCTTGCCATAGTTTGAGTAACTCTGATTGACTGACCGAGATAACCAATCCATTAGTCCTTTGTGCCTAAATCTAACCAACCGTGGAAGGCACCACGCAATATAAACCAATCAGAAGCAACGTAAGGCGGGTCTTGGCGTCTCGAACTATGTTTCACACACAACAGCGCCGACATTTAAAACCCACTCGACGTTGCTAGAAGACGGATGGTAAGTAACTACTCAATTTTGTTGATAGTTGATTCACTGTTTCTCCTTGAGTTTCCTAGTTAATATGTTCTGTTTTATATACCCGCTCACTGTGCGGGTATATGACAGTGACCTCAGCAAAGCTGTCCACAGGTTCCTGGATATGTGCCCCACCAGCGGGCCAAACTGCAGCACGGCTGAAGTGATCTACAAGAAGATGGATGATGCCTTGCAGAAAAACGCCATACCATGGAGAAACTGTGTCAGTCTGTCTGTTGATAATGCTCCTGTCAATACAGGAGCAAGGAACTCCATCGCATCCAGAATTCATCAAGAAAATGCCAGCATCTACATCCATGGGTGTCCTTGTCACATCATTCACAACACTGCAAAACAGGCTGGTCAGGCCTTTTTGGAGGTGAGTTGAATCATGTGTGCTTAAGACCTACCTATGTATAATGTCAAGTCCAACAGGTTGTTATGCTGTGTGGTGTCATGAACCAATGACAACAATGTCTTGTGACTATAAATAATCATGAATTGCAGGTGTGTGGATTTGATCCAGAGGATCTCGCTATGGATGTCGGATATTGGTTTAAAGGAAGTACCAACCGTAAAGGTTACCTGACCTGATGTATGTTAAGTCCCAATGTAGTACAAATTAAATCCAGAAGAGTTTGATCAAATTGGCATTACGTTGTTCCATTCTTGTCATAGAATTCTGTGAGCTCCATGGAAGTGAGTATATGGAAATGCTCATGCACGTTTCCGTTCGATGGTTTAGCCTGGAGAAATATTTGACTCGTATCCTGCAGCAGTATCAGCCACTGGCCAGCTACTTGAAGTCATTAAGTAGGCATCACATTTTAATGATCCAAATGCATGGATATTATACAGTGTGTATGTGCTGCTGCTGCTGCAGGTGTTCACTTAGCGATCTCTGTTTGTTTACAACAAGCACCGGAGTGAGCGGTGTCAGTGGGGTGAAAAGACGAGGGAAAACCTCTAACCTGTTGACTTCAGGTTGGTCCCCGCCCATCATGATGTCTTCAAGTTGTGAAATATGATCCGCTGTTAACCTGAGGTACTTTATTTTCAAAATATACCAGATGTTTTATTTTGTGTCTGTGCACGACTTCCTGCCCCGAATGATCTGCTCTGTGCTGAATTGATGCGCTGTCGTCCGACAAAAATAGAAGCACTGCGCAAGTGTTGGAAGGCTGATGGATGGCCGTGCAACGTCGGACTCACTACGCAGCGGATCTGGAGTCGGTGGAATCTCACACATTGATTATAATGAGTGCATAAAGGCTCCGCCAACGGATCTGCAGCCGTTACGCATTCAGTGGAATTAAGGGGTAAGTGAGCATGGGTGAGGAGTGATATGACAAACTTCTACATGGGTAAAGACAGACAAGACTGGAGTCCCTGGATGACTATAATGTGCAATATTTTTTTTATTTATTGGGGAAATGACATAACAAACAAGGTGACATGACAGACAAATACACTACACCATGTGGACCACAAGTAGAGACAGTAGACATACAGCGCAAACAACAACAAAGAAAAACATAAATGATAAACGATTTGCACAGAGGCATCACAGGTGTGTGTGTGTGTGCGTGAGTGTATGTGGATGAAGGGCAGATGCTATGACATATATATAAATATATATAACATGGCTCACTTACATGTATAACACAATGAAAATAAATAGGCAAACAAAGCAAGAAGCGCTAATGAGAGAAAACAAATAAACAAGAATAAATAAAATAACTAATTAAATAAAAAATAAATAAATATTCAAAATAATAATAAATATATATATATATATATATACACACACATACATACATACATACATAAAAATATAAAATAAACAACATATAACATAATATATAATATAATAACCAAGGGGGATGGGAGACATCACCACACGATATAGTTTGATGCGATATAGAACAACAGCGGCTGTGGCTCAGTTGGGAGAGTTGGTTGGCCCCCCAACCGAAGGGTTGGTGGTTCGATCCCTCACCATCGCAGCCTACATGTCGAAGTATCCTTGAGCAAGATACTGAACCCCAAATTGCTCCCGATGTGCTGTGTTCATCGGTGTGTGAATGAATTCCCAATGGTGGCAGGTGGCACCGTTTAGGGTAGCCTCTGCCACCAGTATGAATGTGTGTGTGAAAGGGTGAATGAGCGCAGTCTGTAGTGTAAAGCGCTTTGAGTGGTCGCAAAGCGGCTAGAAAAGCGCTATATAAGTGCAGGTCCATTTACCATCTTACACAATGACAAGACGTGCGAGATCATACACATAATTGTAATTGACCCAATATAAACCAACGTATCATGACAATGATAGCCACAACAACAACATACGTCAGGGGGGTCAGGCCAGGGGACCCCCAAACCGGCCCCAAGGCGTCCCAGCGGGAGGCAGGTAAGACAAAACAAGAGTTCTATTTTTTTTTTTTTTTTTTGATTGTGCCTTGGGTCGCAGCCGAACCATGTGCAATAATTAACACTAACAATACTTTTAGCCCTCATTATCAGCTTTGTAGAAGCAGAGACAGTAGCAGCTTCAGACAATACTCCCTTTCCACCCTCCTCCTCTTGCTGATCCTGCTAAGGTGTACAGGCTGGACAAAAGTAGTCCTGGTCCAGTGGTGGTCTAGCCGCTGAAGCCACGGATCAGCACGCCCAGGTACCCACCTTCGCCTGCTGCCCGGCTCATAATGCCCTACTCTGCGAGGGGTGGGCCCAAAGGTCGGCGGATCATGTGGCTTTTTCAGGCTGAGCCCAGCCGGGCCCCATGGACAAAGGCCTGGCAACCAGACGCTCGCCTGCGTGCTCCACTCTCGGGTCTGGCTCCAGGAGGTGGCCCCGGTTTACCCGTACTGGGTGAGGTACACCGATCTTCATGAGTCCGCTTCATAGGGGTCTTTTGCCCCTCCCCTGGGACCACTTTGCCTTGGGAGACCCTACCAGGAGTTATTGCTCCCGACAACACAGCTCCCAGGATCACTGTAGAACACAAACCCCTCCTCCAAGGTGGCAATTCTTGGAGGAGGGTCTGGCAACACATATCCAGTGAAACCACAGACTGCATGATGTACACTGGATCTGAGGAGGAGAATAGCCGTAGATCAGAGATGCATTACGTTTCTAAGTATACAGAACTGTAAGTTTATTCTTACCCAGTCATCCTGCCCATCCTTTTTTCTTCCTGGACTTGGGCATGCATTCCCACATGTTTTGCGGAGGTCTGACAGGTGGTCTAACACACATTACACATTAGAATTAATGTATTTCTCAGTGAGCCTTAAGGTTTATGATGATACATTGACACAAATATGAACAAAAACAAACCTGAGTCAGTGACCTTTCTCAAAGCTATTTCCCGCCTGAACTGTATAATAGTGGCCTCTTCACTACTGAAATCCAGCACCTGACCGTTTCGGAGAAGCTCTGCAATACAATAAGTAACATTCAATGGCTGTATTCAACAAAGGAAGAGTTGGACTCATACCAACACAAATGATGCAGCAATCTATTTGGCGGGAATTCTTGGTTGTGGCTCCACATATTTTTTTTTAGGTGATCCACATATTTTTTTTATTTTTTATTATCCCATTTTATAACCCATTTTATGTGGCCATTTTATTTATCAGCCAATTTGTCCTATTCCATGATCCTGAGTGATAACTCGACGCTGTCGGTCTGGGGAGAGCCCTGAACTTGCCACATGCTTCCTCCGATAGCAGACCGCTTCTTGACACCTGACGGGGAGATTGGGGGACGTAGCGCGTGGTAGGATCATGTTATTTCCACCGGTTCCTCTCCCCCATCAGGCGCCCCGACCGACCAGAGGAAGGCTCTATAGCGACCAGGATCAATGTTTTTGTGAGAGGTCCCTGTAAGGGGATCCTCAGGGGACACGGGGAGAAAACATGCAGAAAGACAACACACAGAAAGGCCCTTTTGCCGACACCGACCAGCGCTGCAGACACCGGAGACATGGAGGTGGGGACACGCCTCCAACGCCCACAGCGTCCTGGCGGGATTCGAACCCAGGACTTTCTAGCTGTGAGGCGAGAGCGCTACCAACTGCGCCACCGTGCCCGATGTTGATTTTTTTTTTAAATGATCTTTCCTTTTGTGGTCTCCAGATCTGCACTTTTCCCATCAATGTTAGTGATTCCAAATGGAACCAATAAATTATATTCCAATTTCCCTTTCTCTGTTCTTGCCGAATGTTCTTTCTAAGCACTTGGTCCCCCATTGCAAAGCCATCATCTTCTCCTAAAGACAGTGTCCTCTTCCGTAGCCTTTCTTGTCCTTCTGTAATGTTGGCTTCCACTTTGGCATTCTTGAGGTTTGTAGAGCATACGTCCTCATTTCCAGCCAATACATTGATGTGTTCCTCACTTATCTGCAATGGTGGTTTAGATAATTAGACACAGGTATCCTACACATTGCAGCAGAGAATGATATATTTGCCAAAATGCCTCCCACTAAAGCCAAATTGAAATCATACCTGCAAATTTTCTGGAATTCTCTTTGTGTAATGTGCCTCCCTTCAATAAATTAGAAAGTATGGGGAATATTTTGTTGTAATTTGTTTTTTGGTGCGTGATCTGAATACTCATGTAACAGTCCCAGTCACTTTGATGGTCCTGCAACATTTTTTTCAGTGACCCTAGGTGAGGGTTGGAACTCCACCAAGGCAGTTCTCAGCCAGTGTCTTGTGAGTATTCGCACACCCGCCCAGTGCCTCTCACCTCTCACTCCGGAAAAGCAGTGTCCAGCCTCTTTCCAGGAGTTGGGTTCCAGAGCCCACGCTATGCGTGGAGGTGAGCTCAACTACCTCTAGCAGGTAATGATCCCCCTCATGCACAAGCTTGGGCTCTTTCCCCGCCAGCAAGGTGATGTTCCACTTCCGCAGAGCCAGCTGGGCTTCACCTCCTGCCCGGCTCACACTGCACCCAACCCTTATGCCTCACTCTGTGGGTGGTGGGCCCACAGGTCGGCTGATCCATGTGGCTTCTTAGGTCTGAGCCCGGCCATCAGAGGCTCACCTGCTTGCTTCACTCCCGGGTTTGGCTACAGGAGGGGGCCCCGGGTTACCCATGGCGGGCAAGGTGACACGGAGGGGAAACCCAGGAATAGGACTCGGATGCAGAGTAGTTGAGAAAAAAACAAGGTCTTTATTGTGTCCAAGAAAAACGGAGCTACAGGTAACAAAAGGCGCCTCTAAAAACGAGGGAGTTACTAAGAAAAATACCAAAACTAAACTGAGGAGATCTCTAGGCAAAAAAGGGCAAAAGGCCAACAAAAAATCACTCTTAACGAGGGCTAAGGAAAAATAACAATTTCACAAGACTATGACTGTGGCAATACTGTGGTTCAGAGCTAGTGGTGCGGACAAAAGACATGACACACTGGCACAGGACAAAGGGGAGACACAGACTATAAGCACATGAGGGTAATGGGGAACAGGTGGACACAATCAGGGAATCAGGGAAGACAATCAGACTGGAGACACATGAGGAAGGGCAAGTGACCTGAAACGAGAGGAGAGTTACTTTTCAAAATAAAACAGGAATTGACAAGACAGAGACAGGACAAAAACGCAACTTGACAAAACACTCACCGCGGTGTGACACAAGGTACACTGATGGGTACTGTACGGTACTGTCATGGGTCCGCTTGGTAGAGGTTTTTCGAATCGCTCCTAGTCTGTTCCCTCCCCTGGGACCACTTTGCCTTGGGAGACCCTACCAGGAGCATCCACGACCCATTTTCAGTACCCTGGCTGAGGGCAGGAGGTTTTCACCCAAAATTTCACAGTACTTGGCCCCGTCAATCTTCCCCTCTAGCAGAGAAACAGCCCCAAAGCATTACGTTTCAACCTCCATGCTTGGCAGTGGGGATGGTGTTCTTGGGATCATATGCAGCATTTTTCTTTCTCCAGACAAGGCGGGTCGAGTTAATGCCAAATAGCTCCATCTGGTCTCATCTGACCATATCACCTTTTCCCAAGCCTCCTCTGAATCATTCAGGTGGTCGTTAGCAAACTTCAGATGGCCAAGCCATTACGGCGTAGTATGTTACCAATTGTTTTCTTTGTGACTGTGGTCCAAGCTGCCTTGAGTTTATTTACAAGCTCTTCCTGTGTAGTTCTGGGCTGATTTCTCACCTTTCTTCTGATCATTGAAACCCCACAAGGCGAAATCTTGCATGGCGCTCCAGACCAAGGGCATTGATGGTAATTTTTGGCGCACCATACTTGTAGCAGAAGTCCATTATGCATTCTGTCACTTCCTCTGCTCTCTTACTTTTGAGAGGATAAACTTCCAGCTATTTTGTAAAATAGTCCACCATGACACACATATACATGTGGCAATAGTTGGAGCATTTCAACTTTCCTACAAGGTCCATCCCCACAAGTTCAAATGGCTACGACACCTTAAATACAAACCAAAATGTTACATCAACATCAGGACTTTCGTGTTAGACAAGACATATGCTAAATGTAATTAGATCATTCACCTCTATAGGTTTATACTGATATTTCTCCATTATAGAGACCGGCTTTCTTTGACATGCATCACACAGGGTAATCTAATAAAGAAAGGCAATAGAGAACATTGAGATATGATATGTTAATATTATATAAGATCCAAAAAATATCAAGTAATTTAATTTAACCAATTTGTGATATCTGCTTTCATTCCAGGCCGGTAATAACGCTGAATAATTGCGTTCATTGTTTTGTTAATTCCACAATGAGCCCCAATAGCACTCGTTTGAAACCCTACAAAGATATTGTTTATCTCATGTGGAGTGCAAATTACTTTCGTAAGGTGATGTTGCTGCTCATCACGCTTTCTGTGGTACTGGTCATAAGGTTTCCCATCTCGGGATGTCAACATTACCAACATTTTAAATAATTTCAAATTACACTTACAAGTTACACAATGCAATAGACATGGTGCTGTAGTGTGGTTTGCTTTACTTTTGTGGTAACAAAACGTAACTTTCTGCCCTTCGTTTAAGGACGTAATGCTGTTTTTGTGTTGCGTCTGGAGGGTAGATATTTTTAGCTTAAAGATCAAAATTTACTCAACTTTCTGAGGGTCCATAGCCGCTGCCAGACAGCCAGAGGTGGATGGCTCACCATCCTGCTCTGTGGGGTTGGTACTTGTACCAGGCTGTGCATCGTCCTCTTCCTCATGTGCCTAGCCACAAGTAGCAGCCCCGATGGCCCCATGCATCAAGGAAAACCATGGCCAGGTGGCTGATGTGGCCTCCCCCACCCTGTCTCTGTTTTTTAGCAAGATATAGACACACTAAGACCACTAGAGTGAGATGCATTGTGGAAAAGTCAAATACTTTGAGCTCCTAATAAATACAATATCTTACCTTATGTTTTGGCTTTAAATTGTCCCATTTTTTTGGACACCTGGGTGGAGGTGAGGTGTCCATCCAACCCCATCATTTTTATGATTTTTCTGTGAAGTATAAAATGTCAACTTATTGCATCTTTAGTCGATATTATAAAGGTGTGTTCAATAGGCGCTTAAAAGTCAATATAGAAAATATAATCATGGCACTAAAAGTTACAAATGACGTGGACCGAGAGAGCTGTGCACACAAGGGGAACAAAGACAATCTGCCAGAGAAGAAAGGGAAGCACATGACTATACACAGGTTGACACATGGGGAAGAGCAGGGTTAGGTGATTATCATACCAGGTGTGGATAATCAGGCTGGGGAACACAAGAGGGAGGGAACTGAATGGCTGGATCCATACTTTATACTGTACATTCAACCATAAAATGTACTATCCTCTTCCAAAAGGCAATATAGAGTAATCAATTAACCTAATTACCCTAACTTGCAGGGAGGAAGCTGGAAGTCCTAGAGAAAACCTACACGGAAACAAGGAGAACTTGCTAACCATGTCTCTATTGACAACCTTCCTCAAAACTCAAAAGTAAAAAAATAATAGCTCACACTTATGCATGTTATCCACTGCCAAAAAACATACTTGATGTTTTTTTATTTCTCTAAAAGAGTGCAGGTGGACTGTTGGTTGGATAGGAGGCTTTCAGTAGTCAAAACTCAAAACATCATCAGACAGAATAGAGGCATTTCTGTAGCGTGTTATTTGCAACAAAGCTGCTTGATTACCCCTCCTGCATTTTCCATTTTGTGTAATGGAACAATTAGTTGCGCCGTACGCCGCTTGTTTATCAGCCCACTCACCCCAAAATGGCAAAGACGAGAGTAATTGTGCACACTCACCTGCAGCCACTTAGGGGGAAGCCACAGGGACACATGGCTGGGAGAGGGTAGACGATGTGCACTCATTATTAGATGAATCCCTTGTCCCCTGGATTTCACTAATGCAGGTTTCACGTTAAAATACTTGCAATTTTGTCTAACTGCTGCATGGCAGGCTATATGCAAATACACCATTTAGGTGCATATGTTATATTACAGCAGTTCCCAAAGTGTAACAAGCTGGAAAAATGCCAAGAATATCCTTTTTGAATTTTTTATTTGATATCAGATGAAGATAATCACAACGCAACAACATTTCAGCCTAGTGGTCAACCGAAATGTGTTTTTTAATGCCGATACCGATTATTTTGACATCAGTTTTAACCGATCCCCGATATGTGCTGCCGATTTTTTTTGGGCGGATTCTTGAAGCAGATATTTTTATCATGTAAATGGAGGGAGAAAAGGCAATGACACAATGATAACAAATGTTACACAAGTCTCAATTTGAACAAAAAAAGAAACATTTATTAACAAAACAAACAAAACATATTAACAGCTGGATAGTAAACTGTGTACGTTGTTCTAGGCCTGGAGGTGGTGGCGCCTCAGATGATCCACATATTTTTTTAAGTTCCTCATGCACACCGCTGTCTACTTTTCCCTGTATGACATACAAACAGAACACAATAATTAGGACAAACTGTCTCATTTGTTGATGAAAGAAGTTATGTGATCCAATTCAGATTAGGGGTGGGCAATAAGGCCAAAATATCATATCACAATAGTTTTTTTAGGCACTATAACCTTTTTTTCATATTGCTTTTCTTAGACTATTTTTGCAAAAAAATCTGAACCTAAAATTAGTGTAGACTGTAATAATAAGCATGTTTGTAGTTGTACTAGTATGCCTATACAGCTCTGGAAAAAATGAAGAGACCACTCTCACAAATGTTTCTTAAATCAGCATCTCTACATGTATGGCAGCCAGTCCATTCCAGTGTTAGATAGATCAGCTGATCAGTGTCTCATTAATTACAATGAGGAGGCTTGTGTTGGAATCGAACAGTCATTTCCTCCTGATGACCCATCGGTCTCTGCACAGGTCTGTGACTGCATCTCAGACATAGCCACATGGATGAAGGCACTTCACCTCCAGCTGAACCTTTCAAAAACTGAACTGTTGGTCCTCCCTGCTAAACCTACAATACACCACAACATCAACATCAAAATTGACTTCCTGTGTCTTGCCCCCACCAGGGTGGCGAGAAACTTAGGGGTGATGATTGATGACCAACTCACGTTTTCCAGATACGTCACCTCAGTTACCCGGTCATGCCGCTTTGCACTTTACAGCATCAGAAAAATCAGACCTTACCTACCTCAACATGCCACTCAACTCTTGACACAAGCTGTTGTCATCTCAAGACTTGACTACTGTAACGCCCTCCTGACAGGCCTGCCAGCCTGCACAATAAAACCGCTTCAGATGATCCAGAACGTGGTGCTCCTGGTCTACAACCAGCCAAAAAGGTCACATGTCACACCGCTGCTCATTGAGCTCCACTGGCAACCTGTTGCAGCCCGCATCAAATTCAGATCTCTAATGCTGGAACTACAAAGTTGTCTCTGGTACTGCTCCTACCTACTTGAACGCCCTGATTCAGACATACAGTACCTCAAGACCGTTGCTTGTGTTTGTTGTTCCCGTTGGTGGAACACACTACCAGTTCCTACCAGAGCAGGGGCGTCCCTCTCTACCTTTGAAACCCTCCTGAAGACCCAACTCTTCAGAGAGGACCTTCTCTCCTAGACCACACCACAACTCTACTCCTTAAAGAATCCTCACTAGCACTTATTGCTGCACTAATGGTTTTTATTGCACTATTCCTTGATTGTTTCCCTTTTTTTCTATAAATTGCTTTGGATTAAAGCGTCTACTAAATGACTAAATGTAAATTGTAAGGCAATCCATCCAAGAGTTATGGAGATATTTAACTCTGAAATAAATACACATCAGATATTGAGAACCATAACAGGATGAAGTCATGCTGCAAGTCTTGATTGTTCCTGAGAATGTGACAAACAGATTCATATTCACCATTAATTCATCATATATGCATGTCTTCCTTCACTTTAGTACCACCTGCATCCATATGAGCACCATGTCATCTCAGTCCTGATTCCTCTTTGGCAAATTTGAAAGCGTCTCCCTCGAGGCTGGCCACATAATGATTTATTCATGTCCAAACCCACAATCTCTGAATCCCTTGAAAGAACTGAAAGATGTGGCCCTCCAGTGACTCAGACCAGTTGCTGATATGTTTCTGCCCCTGTGAGGTATTCCACCTCAGCACCCAATTAGCCAGCTCAATCAAATAATGAAGCCAGGAATTACAAAGAGAATGCCCTGTCTATGATTCTGTATACAGCTGTGTAACTTTACAGGCAGCCAATTATGGTCTTATCCTAATTAATATAGATTCTGTTAAGTCAACACAAGTTTAACAAAGTGTATAGTTACATTCTGAGACGTGTTGGAATACCTTTTTATTCAGTTCCCCTGTAGTGTGTGGCAGTTTGAAACCTACTGTAGCACACCCAAGTGTTTTTCTTGTGCACCCAATAGAGAATGGTGCATAGAGATGCCAGGTGTGTGCTGCAGAAGAAAAAAGATAAAATGACATCAGTTCAATAAGCTCCTGCCATTGAAGAAGCCCTTCCAGGAGGCAAAACCATAAAAAGCTGTGGGGTGGCCGAGTCACTTGTGAGGAGCTAGAAACTTTTATTTGACACAAGTTCATTAGACATGTTCATTGTCTTACATCATGGCAACCCCTCTATGCTAAGGTTCAATAACTCGATCCAGCATAATGGCAAGACACAGGCATTTTGGCACCGGTGTCAATCAATGACACTGCTCTGTGTTAACTTACTTCTTTTGTTGCACATTTTATTCAGTGGCCTTCATTCTTGTAAAGAAGAGGAGAAAGGTTTCCCAAACTAATTGGATCAACGATTAAGTGAGAGGAATCCCACCCCGCCGAGCTGAGACAATGACAGAAGAAAGGGTCCACGCAGGCAACTGACACTTGAATTAGACAATGAAGAATAGAGGGCAGAAAAAGGGAGAAAGGCCTATCGGTGTGAGGTCTCCAAGGAGGTCCAGACTTTAACTCTCGCCCAGTGTGGTCAGAGAGACAGTTTTGATTGACTCATGTTGCTTGGCAATATCAATTTCCAAGGAGAAACTGCACTGAGGCATTCTTTGCTTGGTATTTTGCTGTTAAAAGCATTGAAAAACATTTTTTTTTTTTTAAATGTGTGACTTTAGTTCCAAATAGGCACCGAGGACCAGCTTGTGCAACACCTGGAGCAAGAACATGCCACTGCAAAACCCTTGATATATCTAATGCTAATGGGTGTCCTTTTGACACTGAAATGCAAAGATTAGAGAACTAAACTGCTGGGGTTGTTTTCATCACTGAATAAAATGGGGAATTAATCAGATGATCAATTGGCCTTTCTCAATCTGCCTTTTTGCTTGCCTTGTTTTGCTTGTTGTTGTTTTTTGTCATCCAGCCCACAAACTGTCTGAATTGCTAGAAGTCTCTTCACATTTGTTTTTAAAATACTTCAGAAGCCACATCCTTAGCATTAGCAGAACAATGAGCCAGGCTCATAACTTTTAGAATTTCTGTTTTACAACTGTGTCACCAAATGTAGTTTTGAACGATCTTGATCAAAATTCTTTGATTTTTATTTTTTCAAAATAATACCTGCTTTGTTGTTTGTTCAAATGTTTCTGGAGGGGAAGTCCTAGCCAGGTGACGCTCCACAGTCATTGAAGGGATAACAGTAAAATACCTAAGAGATTAACCATATTACCATGGTGTCTCTAAAGAGTTTTACTCAATAAACAAACTAACGTTTTAACAGTTCTAGGGAAAAACTTGAATTGAGGACAGCATCCATACAACCAAAAATGTAATAGTGACCCAACTTTTTTTGCAATCATACTTAAATAATGAGTATTGCAGAGATGCAGGGCAGCAAAAAAATCACAGAACAAGACAGAATTTAGGCAGCATTGTGGATTATACATTGATTCTATTTAGTCTTATTGATTCCAGCTGCACTCCATCTGTGCAAGTCATGTTGTTTCTCTGATTGAAACAGACATCAAGCTGCCTGAAATGTTGCAGGCTTCTGCTTCTGATTGTTTGTAGCCAGTATGAACCACTGGAGTATAGAGTTTTCAACAATATGATATGAGTACATGATAACCATTCACAAGCTGGTATGTCACATCAGCTGTTGTGGCAATTTCTTTGTTGTTTTGATGACGCAGTCACACATCACATCATTGTTTTGGACATTTATTGGAATTAATTGATAAGTTACCACGTACCAGGCTTGCAGTTGTTATTGAGCAGATACCACTTTATTGTGAGGATGCATGAATTTTCATGAATTCATGCATTGAAAAGTTAGTTAAGTAGTTAATGTAGTGCTTCATGAACAATCAGGAATAAACAGGAATTAATAGCGTCTCATGTATGAATTAATGCAGGAACAATGTGTTAGTTAATGCAACTAAGATATCTCGTGGTTATTTTAGAATTAATGATGTTTAGCCTGTCCCTTGTGGAAAATTAGTATTAGATTCTTGATATTTAAACAATAAACATTACACCACATTTAATTAAATCATATCTCATGGACAAATGGGCAGACAAGCCTACTGCAGTTGATTACAATGTATTTTGCACGACAAATATCTAACTGGCTGTGTTCCCAATCCACGTTCTATTGTTTCTTTGAAGTTTCTCTCACTACTCTGTAATGTCTGGATCATGTATGTTAATTACATTAAGACGCGACTTCATCTGTAACATCTCCTGTCCTTTGATCATGTAAGACTGAGGCACTGTATAAAAGTATGGAAAGTTTCTTCTGTCAGGAGAGAATGTGAGGACTCTCTCCGTGCCGCACGTAACTTAAGGCTTTGATTGACCATACCGGCTTGTTGCATTTTTCTTTAGAGACTTAGAAACACTCTCAATATTTTGGGAAGAAACTGCAACTACACCCTTTTAACTGCGGAATTAACCATGAAGACATTAAGACTCTAGTGAACATGTATTCTGTTGATCCCCAAGTGTTGTAATCATGACTTACTTTATCATGTCTATGACCCTTCAAGTAAAGACATGAAAAAGTGGTGACCTGGTCCATCATTAACACTGATAAATAACATGATTAATAGTTGTATATGAAGCATTAGTTTTTTTGAATTAGTTCTCTCTGGCTATGTTCACACTGCAGGTCTTAACACTTCCTTATTTGAAAAACAAATGTGTACAGCCAAACAAAAATATCACATCTGAGCAATTGTTACCTGCTCCCCTCACGAGCCTGTAGGTCATTTGGTGTCTTGTGCTTTCCCTCAGGTGTAATCAATGAGGCTGATTGAGAGAAAGTTATAAAGAGGAGGCGGCGACCTCTTCTCTCACTTGCACCTTGTAGCAGAAGAAGCAGCTTGTAGTTTGTGATCAGGCTTTTGTTTGGTTTTGATTTTTCCGTTGTTTTCTGCTGGAACTGGTGGCTCAGTTTTCCCACATTTTAATATGCTTTTGAACACAGACCAGTTATGATACGACCCCTTAAAGTTTAACTTGCACAGATACCAAACCAAACTAGGACTGCAAGCAGTACTGAACGGGCCCTCGCAGAGTGGAGCCGTCGGAGGAGGGCACGTCGGGGTAGGGCACGTCGGGGGAGTCCCTATGCGTCTCAAATGGCGTGTCTCCTACCACTGTGCTCGGGGTAGGTGTAAAACATAATACTTGCTGTAGCCAGCAGGGGGCGTTATGACTGGGTGTCAATATTGACACGTGGGTGTGTCCAGGGCTGGCCCCTAATCATGTGTGTGAAATTTTGGACAGATTGGACAATGTATGGTCAAGTTATACAGTCTGGTGTTAGATGGCGAGACGCCATATTTGGCCGCCATGCCACGCCCACATAGTGTGATCGTCGGTAAAGATTTATACAACTTTTGATCCCAAAGGCCTTGTGATGGTACTGACCAAGTTTGAAGTCAATTGGATAAAATCTGTAGGAGGAGTTCGTTAAAGTATGCAGCGTGGAAATGGGTAAAAATTATGAATTGTGCGATATTCGAACCAAGATGGCGGACTTCCTGTTGGGTTTGAGATATGGGTCCAAGAGGCTTTTTGGTATGTCTTCACATGATTCAGGTGTGTACCAAATTTCGTGTCTCTACGTGAAGCCTACTGCGAGGGCTAAGTATAAAACATGTGACTTCCTGTAGCCAGCAGGGGGCGCTATGACTGTGTGTTAATATTGACACATGGGTGTGTTCCGGGCTGGACCCTAATCACGTGTGTGAAATTTGGGACAGATTGGACAATGTATGGTCAAGTTATACAGTGTCTTGTGTTATGGCGAGACGTCATATTTTGCCGACATGCCACGCCCACATAGTGTGACAGGCAGTAAAGATTTATATAACTTTTGATCCCAAAGCCCTTGTGATGGTACTGAGCAAATTTGAAGTCAATGGGATTAAATCTATAGGAGGAGTTTGTTAAAGTATGCAACGTGATCATTTGATGAAAGGGGGCGTGGATTGAGCATTAGGGGCGGGGCTTTATGAAATATTATTATGTAGAAGTGTTAAGGGCTAGACTCTGATGAAGCATGAGGAGTTTGGACCAGATGGGACAAAGAATGGAAAAGTTATAACAATCTCGTGTTTTATGGCGAGACGCCATATTTTGCCGCCATGCCACGCCCACATAGTGTGACCGACGGTAAAGATTTATACAACTTTTGATCCCAAAGGCCTTGTGAGGCTACTGACCAAGTTTGAAGAGAATTGGATGAAATCTGTAGGAGGAGTTCGTTAAAGTATGCAACGTGGAAATGGCCCAAAACAGCAGGAAACGCCATTTTCGATCCAAGATGGCCGACTTCCTGTACGTTTTAGGGTATGGGTTCTTGAGACTTTTTGGTGCGTCTTGCCATGATATATGTATGGACCAAATTTCGTGTCTCTAGGTGAAAAAATCCTATATTGTGAGGCTCTTTTGAAAATTTCAAGGGGGCGCTAGTGAGTCATTTTGCAAGGTCCATTCCCGCGAATACCAGAATACGTAAATTTCACGGGAGATTGACGTATATTCCAAAAATTGTAAAGTTCTGAATATGATAAAGTAAAAAAAAAGGCAATTCAAAAATCACAACAAGAAGAATAATAATAAACGGACCAATTTCAATAGGGTCCTCGCACCGTTAGTGCTCGGTCCCTAATAATTTTGAAGTCTAATGCTACCTATACACCAGAAGACTTTGAAAAGATTTGGAAAGACTCCTGCAAAACTATCAGCTCACATCTGCTCACATCTAAAGACAACTGTTGAGAGTTTTTAGTCCCAGCCTAGTCTCAGACTGAGATTCTACAAAGACTGTGAATCTTGCAGGATCACTATTTACAAGACTACAACTAGATTCCCTTAAGCATTTTCTACCTACCGTGCAATTTTTGTGTGTGCAGTGGTTTGTGTTGAAAAAAAAAAACAACAAAAAGAAGAGGAGAAGACGCCACATAATGCCCCCTCACAAAGCTGAAAAGGGGTTTCTGTTTTTCTGACATGAAAAGTTGACTATTTTACAGTAAAATAGATATAAGGAAGAATAAAGGAAAGGAAACTGTAGAAAAGAATTCATGATATACATTTATGTCCTATTTAATTATTTGTTTAATTGAATAATTATACTTATCAGCTCTATCAACTTTCATTTAGTTAATCACACATTCATCATCAATTATTTATTACTTATTTATGTATACATTCATTTATACATTTTAACTGGGTCTGCTTACTGTTCTTTTTACTAAGAAACAGCGCCCCCAAAATCCCACTTGTGGCCATAAATATATTACATCTCTATATTTGTATTTAGGATTGAGTTTTCTGACATTATTGTGATGTTACTTTTTCCTGTTGAAGTGGTTTTACTGCCGGTCTGGACCCGCTCATCTATTGGTTGTTGATTGTGTTACGTCACTGCAACTTGCGATCATATCAAACACGTTTGATATGATCGCAAACCCAAGATTAGGAAAAGACTGATAAGAAACAGCGCCGATAACTACCTTACACTTAACGATCGGGATGACGGGAGCGCGCTGTGACTCCAGTAAGACTCCTAGATTTACTAAAGACTTTCAGTTTTTAGTCTGGGGCTGTGAAAATCGTTTGGTGTAAGCCCAGCATAAAACATCACTGTCCTTCCACTGACTAACTCCATTGCAGCTGTCTGCCATGGGCTTACACCAAAATATTTTCCCAGTCCCAGACTAAAAAGTGAAAGTCTTTAGTAAATCTAAGAGTTTTACTGGAGTCACGTTGTCCCGTCATCTCCATGGTTAAGTGTAAGGTAGTAATCTGCTCTGTTTCATATCAGTCTTTTCCTAGTCTTGGGTTTGGATCATATCAAACGTGTTTGATATTATCTCAAGTCTCAGTGAAGTAACACAATCAACAACCAATAGATGAGCGGGGGAAAGGTCCCCGGTTCCAGACCGGCCAGTAAAACCACTTCCACAGGAAAAAGGAAAAACACAATAATGCTAGTAAGCTCAGTCCTCAATAAAAATATAGTGATGTCATATATTTAGATGTTTCTTAGTAAAGAGAACAGTAAGGAGTCCCAGTTAAAATGTATAAATAAATATATAGCCTACATAAATAAATAATCAATATTGTATGATTAAGTAAATGAAAGTTGATAGAGCTGATAAATATAAGTATTTAATTAAAACATGTTATAATTAAATATTTAATTTTATTTGAATATAATTATTATATATTTTTTTATTTTTTGGGCATTTTTATGCTTTATTGAAAGTGATAGAGTGAAAGGGTGTGATAAAGGGGAAGACATGCAGCAAGGACTCAGTCTTAGTGGTAAGCGCTCTACCAGTGTGAGCTGGGGACGCCCCAATTATTATATTTTTACAAAATATAAAACAAATAAAACAATAAATAATAAATAAACAATAATAAAACAAATTATAATTAAATACGACATAAATGTATATCATCAATCAACTTTTTAATCAAAGTACACTGTTCACCATCTATATTTTAAAAACACCAAATATCATCTTACATGCCTTAAATAAGGTCCACAACGTTTGACTTCACAACACATACAAAAATATACAACACAAAATATACACGTCTATACACAAATATTCAACCAACAAATATATACAACAATACCATACTCACTTAAATTAACACACAACTGTTCACACTTCTTCATTACAACATTAACAACCACATAACGCGTCCTTGGCACAATCACTTCCCTCCACAACTACATTAACACCTTCAGTGGTTCGGCGAGGTGTTTATGGGCCTGCCCTCGTCTCAGATGGGGGCTGCGCAGATCCTTGAATGGACAATGGTAGCTTATAGTCCTAATCATTGCTGTGAAACCAAATGTGAAAGAAAAACAAATACATTAGAAGTAGAATCTAACCCTAACCCTAATGCACTAGCAATTAAAATGTAAAAATACACACACTGGCTGTGTCCCAATGTCAAGGATCCTTGGTAGGATCCTTCCTTCAGAGTCGGGTCCTCCGAAGGCAAGGCAAGAGTCCTTCCTTTGACTGGTGTAATGCACAAATGGGACAGCCTTCGGAGTGTGCAGCTGTGCGTCATTGCGTAATTGGACGTCCTGCTTAACTTCAGCGCCGCTCTCGGCCCTTTGGCTAAGATCAAGTGTAGTATCTGTTCTTATCAGTTTAATAAAAAATACATAAATAAATTCAGCGCCGCAATTTCAAAATCAGTTCACGACATGAATGTGTCTCTGGCATCAGCACTCTGACACATATTTGTGAAAATGGAAGAAGATGCTTTAAGGTTGAATCTCCACGATTTATCAAGTAAAAACCATAAAGTGGATTAAACCTGAATATTTAACTGATCCTGGCTGAATTCGGCCGCTACTTAGTGCCATGAATGCAGCTGCGCAAAATTCATCATGGAAATATGTTCTGTGATTTTTTATTTTTTATTTTACAGTACAGTACAACAGTTATTTATTAATAACAACAATAACGGATAATAGCGGACTTTCGGTCCGTGTAAACACAATAAAGAAATGTATAACTTTCTGAATGACATAGTTGCACATAGTACATCATCATCGGACACATATAAATTAATAAACAATAACTTTAGCGACTGAGACGGCATTAATTAACTTAACCGGCAATGTATCAAGATGACGTTTATTATCTTTAGCTTAATATTCTGGCATTTGTTTATGTTTATGTTTTTGCTTGACTTTGAACACACGTTTTGTAAGTTATGTGACAACATTCAGTGTAAACTGTAAATACTTATTTAAATGCATATTGCGCCGCCAGCGTCGCTGTTTCTACGCTCGCCATTTTTAAATCTCCCGGTAGACCGGTGTGCGCAATGCTTTATGGGTAGTCGGAGCGCACGGAGGATACACACATGCATCCTCGGAATTTGGGCAAAAGAAGGACTCTGTCCTCCGGAGCATCCTCGACATTGGGACAGTCCTTCGGCGGATGTCGATGACGTAGTGTCCTTCAAATCCAGCCGTTTGAGCATCCTTCCTTGACATTGGGACACAGCCACAGGCCCTCATTTATCAAAAGAGTGTACGCCAGAAAATGAGCGTAAAGTGGGCGCACGATCATTTCTACGCAAGGCTCGGCATTTATCAGTTTGGACGTGAGCGGAGGGTACGATCAGATCTCACGTTTGCTCTCAGCTCGTGTACGCAAGTCAGCGTGAAGTCCACACGTCTGAGTCGGAAAATTCTTAGGGTGTGACATTCAAATTACGATTGTTTTCAGTCGCCCCGTTTATCAACGTCCGATCATTCTTACGCTGTGATTGGCGGGATACAATCGTTGGATAAATCACACGTGAACCCTGTCTTTAGACAAAATATATGCTCAGATGTGTGCTTGTTTCTACGCTCATTTGATAAATGAGGGCCAATGTGCTGCTCAAGTAAAAAAAACAAACAAACCAGGTGATGTCACACACCTTTTCTGGCGTGTAAAGTAGGGTTCCCCCTGCTGCTCCCAGACAGAGCCATTTGCCTTTGAGCAGTCCTATTCAGCGATCCACAGTGGCCCGTGTACGCACGGTTGAATCGGCACTCTTGCTCGGTGTCAGGGTTCGCCAGTGGGGTAATGAGGTAATCAGTTAGTGGATAGCCTTTATCACCTGTAAAAAAAATCACACTAACATGTTCATTGAAATGCTTGTATAATAGCCTTTTAATCTAGCTTAGTTGGGTCTAATTTAGCTTAGCTTAGCTCACCGAGGAGATGACTCTGGCCCTGCAGTGCGCCACGCTCTAGCCGTGTCCCCACAGTGCTGTTCTGGAAGATATACATGTCGTGTCACCCCGGGCCACCAGGCTACCATATTTAGGAGGGACGTTCTTACGATTGATGAATGCGTAATCATTCATGGATGGCGGCTTCAGATGCACATGTGTACAATCAATTGCACCTACCACATTAGGAAACCCAGCATTCTCATAAAATTGTCTCTTAATCACTATTTGCTTAGCATCATTGTATGGGAATTTGATAGATTTGTGACAAAGTCCCTTAACACCAGCCAACACAGCTGGTAACATCATGATTATTGTAGGCTGTGAGATGCCAGCCCTATCCCCTACCTCCTGTTGACAGGTCCCAGTGGCCCAAAAACCCCAATGTGGAGAGCACTTGTACGGGGACTGGTACGGCACGTGATCGCCGCATTTTCCTTCTTAGTCGTGGTTCCAAATCATGGCACAGTTGCACCAGGAGATGTCTTGGGAGACGATAACGATTCATGAGCCATGCGTCATTCTCCATAAAAAGGGTCCTGGCGGTCCCGAAAGACCCCCTCCAGCCGTCCATGCACATAAATGTCTTCTAGTAAAGCCAGATCTGCCATTGTTGAGATTTGATGACCATCAAAGCTCTTTATTAAATAGCTGGCTAATCTGGCATCTGACCTATCACATTGCAGAGAGGAGCCATCCACTGCTGTTTTTTTGGTCCATAAAGTTTTTGTGTAGCGGATGATCTAGGTATTTCAAGGTGGCCTTGGAACATCTTGACAGTGCATCTCTCCACCACCTCCTCCAGTGTGTCCAACCTGGCTCACACCACAGAACCAGCTCTTTAGACCAGTCTGTCCAACCACCTCGCGATGCTGCCTCCTCAGCAGAGATGCAAGGCGGTTGGACGGGCTATTAAAAAGAGCTGGTTGTGTGGAATACGCATGGCGATATCTCTGGCACCCAAATCTAGATGTACACCACATTGGCCTCGAATGCAAGGGAGCCAGGTGAAGGACCCTCCCCCCTACCCTGTACAAACGGGCTCCCAGAACGGATAAATGGCTTGTAGACTTTCAGGAATGGTTCACACAAAATCACTGTTTCATTGTCGCACAATAAGGGTAAGGCAGAAATTATGATAAGTGTACAATCACATTTTTGCTGCTGTGGTACATGGCTGGTACCACTGGAATTGGCTAAATCTCTGCTTTTATATGAGCTATCTTTGTTACCACAATGTAGCATAAAGCTAGTGGTGAGTAGGTGGTTACTTACTTACTTACTTAGGCCTATGTGTTCCTTTCAGAACATAGGCCATTGATGAATCGTTTCCAACCCCGTCTGTCTTGTGCCATCCTCTCCAGCTGTTTCCACGTCAGTCCCTTCTTTTTCACATCTAGCTCTGTGCTCCTTCTCCAGGTGTTTTTGGGCCTCCCTCTGCACCGTTTGCCTTGTGGGTTCCATGTTAGTGCCTGTTTGGTTATTGCCGTTTTGCTTTTTCTTAGTGTGTGACCTATCCAGCTCCACTTTCTCCTTAGCAGTTGTATCTCTACTGGCTCTTGATTGGTGCGTTCCCACAGGTTGGTGTTACTGATACGGTTTGGCCAGAAGATCCTGAGGATGCGTCTAAGTCAGTGGTTGATGAAAGTTTGCAGTTTATTGGTGATGGTATTGGTGGTCCTCCAGGTTTCTGATCCATATAGCAGTACAGATTTGACATTGGAGTTGAAGATTTTGAGCTTCGTAAAGAGTGAGATGTTTTTAGTTTTCCAGATCTTATTTAGTATATTGAATGTTGTTCTTGCCTTCCCTATTCTTGACTTCACATCTTCCTCTGTCCCACCGTCCACAGCTATCACACTTCCCAGGTATGTAAATTTGACGACTTCTTCCAGTGTCTGGTCCCCGATGTTTATAGGACTCACGCTTTTGTTGTTTATCTGCATTATTTTGGTTTTTGCTCCGTTTATTTTGAGCCCCAGTCCTGCTGCTGTTGTTTCTAGCAGTTGGGATTTCTCTCTCATCTGATGGTGGCTATGTGAGAGTAGTGCAATGTCATCTGCAAAGTCGAGGTCCTCTAGCTGTTCTGTCAAACTCTATTGGATGCCAGTATTTTTATTGTGGGTAGTTTGCTTCATGATCCAGTCAATGCACAAGAGGAAAAGGAAAGGGGAAAGCAGGCAGCCCTGTTTCACCCCAGTGAGCACCGTGAATGTTTCTTGTGCCTGTCCCTGTTGGAGCACTTGGCATTGCATGTCCTGGTATGTGTTCTTGATGATGTTTATGTATTTAGGGGGGATTCCGTAGTGTGCCATTAACTTCCATAGCAACTTTCGGTCTACACTGTCAAATGCTTTTTCAAAGTCGATGAAATTGACGTAAACAGGTGAGTTCCATTCTATAGATTGTTCGATGATGATCCTGAGGGTAGCAATTTGGTCACTGCATGATCTTCCGTTTCTGAAACCAGCTTGGTTTTCTCTCAGCTCATCATCAACCCCCTTTCGCAGTCTCTCTAAAATTATGCGATTGAGCACTTTGCCTGGTGTTGATAGCAACATGATTCCTCGGTAGTTATTGCAATCCCTGAGGTCTCCTTTCTTAGGAATGATTGCAATAAGCCCGCCCTTCCAGTCTGCTGGTATATTTTCTTCATCCTCCCATATTTCCTTGATCAGCTGGTATAACATGGTGGTTGAGGTTTCCACATCAGCCTGAAGGGCCTCCGCTGGGATGTCGTCTGGTCCTGCTGCTTTGCCACGTCGTAGTGCCTTGATGGCCTTCCTTACCTCAGATCTTGTTGGGGGGGCACAGTTGATGTTCAGCATGTGTGCTGCTGGTGGAATCTCTATCTCTTGGACGGCGGGTGGTCTATTAAGCAGCTCCCTAAAATGCTCTGTCCATCTTTGATGTTGTTCTTCCTTGGTGGTAAGGAGTCGTCCCTGTTTATCACAGATCTATGTGTTCGTCTGCTTAAACTTTCCAGCCAGTTTCTTGGTGGTCATGTAGAGGTCCTTGAGGTTATTTTTTTCAGCTGCTTCCTGTGCTTCTTGTGCCAAGGCCTCGATGTATTTCTGTTTGTCACATTTGGCGCTTTTCTTCTCCTCCTTGTTTGCTAACTCGTATTCTTTGTGGGCTGCTGCCTTTCTTGCTCGACTTTTGCATTTGTTTAGTGTGTCCTTTTTTGCTCTCCTCTCTTCTATTCTTTTCAGTGTTTCTGTTGACAACCAGGGTTTGTGTTTCGTTGTCTTTTTCCCCAACACTTCTAGGCATGTTTCCTTCCATATGTTTTTCAGGCTGTTCCAGTACTCTTCCACTGGTTGTTGGAGTTCTTGCAGGGCTTGAAACCTGTTCTGTAAGGTGGTTTGATACAGTTCAGTTGTTCCAATGTCCTGAAGGAGCTGTAGGTTGAATTTTGTTCTGCTGTCAGAGGGGTTGTTGCAGCGCTTTAGCTTAAGTTGGAGTTTTGCAGTCAGTAGGTGGTGGTCTGTCCCGGCGTCTGCCCCCCTCTTCACTCGTACATCCAGGAGAGAGTGCCTGAACTTCCTGTTTATACATATGTGGTCGATTTGGTTTTCGGTAGTGTGGTCAGGTGATATCCAGGTGGCTTTGTGGATGGGTTTATGGGGGAAGACAGTCCCTCCTATGACCAGATTGTTGTCAGCGCATACGTCTGCAAATCACTCCCCATTTTCGTTCATGGTGCCAAGTCCTTGCTTTCCCATAGCCAGCTCGTATCCATTGTTGTCATTTCCCACCTTGGCATTCATGTCGCCCATGAGTAAGAGAAGGTCTTTTTCTTTTCTGGTCTGGAGTAGATGTTGTAACTGGTTGTAGAAGTTGTTCTTTAGTTCCTCATCAGTACTGTTGGTGGGTGCATAGCACTGGATGATTTGAAGGTTGATTCTTTTATGAGTGGTTTTGAATCTTGCAGTGATGATTCTTGAGTTGATGGGCTCCCAGCTGATGAGGGCCCTCTGTGCTTCTTTGGAGAGCATAAATGCCACTCCCTCCGTGTGTGGTGCTTTTTCATCTGCGTGTCCAGAGTAGAGTATGGACTCACCACTGACCAATTTGACTTCTCCTGTCTGAAGCCATCTGGTTTCGCACAGGCCGAGGATAGAAACCCTGTATCTCCTCATCTCATCTGCGATGACTGTCGTCTTCCCTGCTGTGAACATGGTCCTGATGTTCCAGGTTGCGATGTTGGTAGGTTGCCTAGGGGATAGAAGATTCCGACGCACCCTCTCTATCTGGTTTTCAGTATGCGTCTTCATTGTCTCTTTAGCTTGCATGCCCGAAGAGTCTTCATCTCCTTGGTTGTGGGGTTTCTTTTTCTTCATCAATGTTTCTGTAATCAGTTGAGTAGGTGGTACAATGACGATTTTCATATGTGGTCATTAATATGCCTGGTATGAGAGTTGTGTTTGGTGTAGGTAAAAAAGGATGGAACGTGCTTGTAGCTGAGTATGCTTGTATGCAGCATGAATATGTTTTTACATTGACTCTCAGAACCCAATTGGGTACCTCTTGGACTTAAGAGGCTACAATTTTGATTAGTTAACACACATTTAATTATAGCAACCAGTTAGCCCCAGAGACCTGGACACAAGGTCTGTCAGCTAACTTTGAAGGCAACAGGAGCCACACCCAGCTGACTGTACCCAACAAGAAACCAACTTTCCAACCCTTCCCTGCTTTTTTCACCAGATGGTTCCAATCCTCCACCTTTAGCATTAACATAGCAACAAGCACAAGGCTAAACACAGGATTTGAACTGTAATCAATTATTTGGTTTAATGTGTGTTATTGAGGATTTTTGTTGTAATATCTGTGTAGGTTATTGGTAATAGGTTTTGCCACACTGCAAAACTTGAAATTGTCTTTCTAACCTGGCACACTAGATCACATACGATATACTTTGAATTGGCTTTCCGATGCAAACATACACCTTTTGAAGAGGGATTCAATGTTGACACATGGTTCTTTGTTCTGACATCAACACCTCAACATGTGATAAGGCAGAACAAAGACAAACTTTCCCCTTATTTCTTTTAGTTGTCTTTGTCTTTAAGCCATGTGGCCATGTTGAGAAGTCAGGCGGCCATCTTCCCTTTGTTCAAGCTCTCTTAAAACACACAAACACGCATGCGTTCTCTCTCTCTCTCTCTCTCTCTCTATCTCTCTCTCTCACAGACACACCATACATTCACACCTTGTAAATACTCTGCTAAAATGAGATTTTCTTATCAATAAATGCTTTTTGTAATTCACATGTTGTCTATTTAATGTTAAATAAAGATACCAATCTCTTCTATGAAAAGAACTCCAAATTATTTCACTCTTTACTTAACATTGATATGGTAATTTGGAAATTTTGGATTTTGTCCAGTGTCATTGTGATTGCACAGGGCTGGGACATTGGCCAGCACCAGGTTCTACCATGGCCAGTACCATAGTGTACAAATTTCACTATGGCCAGTTTCATGGTATATTGCTTGTGAAACTAAAAATGGTGAAACTAAAAAAAACATCCATTACCGTCATAACACCATGGACTGTTTTTGTAAGGGGTAAGTAAAATGCCTTTTCTTTTTTCAGTAAAAGTCAGAACCTGAAGCTGACAGACAGTACTGGGCAGCCACAGGTGGGTGTACTATTATTTGGAGCATGTGTGTGCACAGTTGTTTTCCTATTTTCTCAGTTTTCTCCTCTAGGTGGTCTCAGTGAAGCAAAAGCAGCTCTTGAGGTAAGGTGATATATCTGGGTCATAAGGTAAACCAGTAAGCGGAGCTTCTGCTGTCTCTTTTCATACATAAACCCTGACTGAGTCAAAACATAAAAGCACACAATGGCACAAATGAGGAGGCTCCCAGGCTTGCATTGCTACAGAGGTCCAAAGCACTTTTTTCAATGCTCTACCTACTGAATAGGAAGTTTGAAAAGCTCAAGGGGGTGGGGGGTGGGGGTCTTGTAATAACTGGAAGCAGGTGCAGGGATGAGGAAGGGGAGTCAAAGTAGCTGGATATGAAGCTGAGATGTGCAGAGTTTTTGCTCTCTTCACTTCCTAATCCCAATAGGTCCAACTGGAATACCTCCACCATGATGTAATGTGTGTGAGTGTGTGTGTGTTTGGGGTGGGGGGGGGGATTGAAGTTGGAGAAGGCTCACATGCAAACATATGGAGGGGCTTCTATAGCTATACAAAGGGACATAAACCATTAAGACAAAAAAGGGTTTCTTGTATAGGCAGACGGAGTGTGTGTGTGTGTGTGTGTGTGTTTTGGTATCCCTACATAGTGAGGACCATAACAATTGAGTGAAGACATTTTTGGGGAGCGAGGTCATTTGGGCCACTCCTCACTTCTTCAAAGGTTTGTTTGTAACCTGAACCTTAAAACCAAGTCTTAACCCTCAATCAGGTTTAGGTCAGGGTAAGGGTTGGGGTTAGGCATTTATTTCACACATAGTACATACATATACTTCACACAGATAGATGTACAAGAATGTGTGTGTGTATGTGTGAGAGAGAGAGGGTCCTGCAGCAGTACATGAGCATGTCAGAGTGTACTTGAAGTGTGTGTGTGTGTGTGTGTGTGTGTGTGTGTGTGTGTGTGTGTGTACAGTAAAACTGAAAAACTGAGGAAGAAGAAAATGGGAGGGGGATGGGATTGACAAAATGATCTCCTCCGGTGTGATTAAAAAAAAAATCTGGGGCCCTAAAGAGAAGGGAATAGAAGCCAGGGATTGTTAAATGGTTAGCACATCTTTAGGATTCAGTGACAGGACGCTACTAGCTCCCACAGTGTCATTTTTGAAAATACATGAGTAATTAATAAAAAATAAATGAATGATCTCTGGCTCAGTCTGCATCTTCTGATGTCCAAAGTTAAAGTGCTCACATAAGCTCACTAGATGAAACTGGACAGCGTGTGTGTGTGTGTGTGTGTGTGTTTTACCTTTTAGTATGTGTAGAAGAACACACAGAACATTAATTAACATTCGGTCTGCATCTTTCAATACACAATGTATTTGTTTACTAGCGGATCTAATAGACTCTGTTGTGTTCATAATTTATACATCTTATATCTTATACCACAAGGCGGCACTGTTTCATGTTTATTCCAGGTGAGACATGAAGAAGTGTGAATACCTGCTCAGATGCACAGTATTACATACTGATGTTAAGAGATAGGAATAATGTTTACTTAAGAGTTCCTATTGCCTGACTGTTGAAATAAACACTGTGATTCAAGAGCAGTACTACGTAACCTCCTTAAACATTTCACTCATTTTCAGCATGCCAGTTAGCAGGTGCTGACATGTTGTAAGCAGTGCAACACATCAACCCATTCCACACAAATCAGCATATATAGCATCAGTATATAATCAACATAATCGATTACATTGAGGTGTCGTGCCAGCACTACAACAACTACCAACTATGTTTTGGTCGATATAAATGTGAAGTGAGTGAGAAGTGAAAGTACGCTGACTCTTCAGCTGCTTTTTCTCCACTGGTTGCTGGCAACTTTTTGCTTATTGAATGAGAGCCTGTCACTGAGTTGCCGACTGTATATATAGTCTATGATCTCTACATTGGTTTAATTGAATGTATCTTCGACAACTATATATAACTACTGTATTTCCTCAATTTAAAGCCGGGCCCCTATTAATGACCGGCCCAAGTTTACCTGAACCCCAAACAGTTCTCTCTACAAGGCCTAACCTTAAACTGAAATCTTAACTCCAACCGTGGAGGTGATGCTACGGAGAACACCATTCAGGAAACATCATTTGACGGTAACAGATTTCAACACACACCTGTATTTAGAAGTTTGGCCACACTAGTTAGTACTGTAGGTAAATATGGTTGTTTCTCCCGCTGTCCTTGTCATTCTCTGTAAAGTCGAGCCGTTTACGCAAGTTCTTCTGGGCTTTTTAGTAGTTTAGACATTTTAAATCCTGCTTAAAGTGAACATTCAGCGTGTTGTTCATTGTTTGCTTACATCTTAGTACTTCCAATATGGCCGACATCCGGGTAACTGGCTACAATGCGGTGTGTAAAACACTCTAAAAAGTGCTGGTCAGAGCTGCTCTGATTTCCTTTTTTTAATAAAAGCCTCCTTCAAATAATAGCCTGCCCCTATTATTAGCTGGGTCCCAAACTGATTTTTTATTAATAGAAGCCCCGGCTACTATTTGAGGAAATACCGTACATAATCAAGCAAAAATGATGAGTTACATGTGTCCCCATGTTCACCCCTGTTTACCCTTCCTTCAACAGGCTGAACGGACCATGCTGTTAATGTGAAGTCTCTCAGCTCTTTGACCGTCTCCGTTTCTTTTTCTCCATCTTATGTCAGTCAGAGCACTGTTTTGTTCCTCTCTATCAGTGGAGCTTCCCTCCCAATCTCCTCCAGGCATGCATGTCCAATAGACCGGTAAAAAAGAGGGGAGAGCTCCTTTATGGCCATCAAGGGGTTATTTTAGATGGAGAGGCTATCCCTGTCATCTTGTGAATTCAGTGAAAAGAGCAGGGCCAGCGGGGGGTTGCCGTATCTTCTGGGCCTCCTTCTAATTCTTCTCATTTTCATGATCCTTGGAATGCACTCAGAAAGAGAGAGAGAGAGAGAAAGATAGAGCGAGCCTCAATCTTTTCAATTCAATAAGGCTTTATCGGCACGAATGTTAAAAAACAATATTGCAACTAAGTACAACTTTTACCAAATATTTGAACAATACACAATAGCAGTAAAATATAATCATCAATAAAACAAAATGGATACATTTCATAAAATATATGTGTGAGACAAACCAATGACAAATATACAATTCATTAAGTAAACATAGTAAATGATAGGAATAAAAGGAACAACACAAGAATAAGAAAGAATAAGTGGCATATTTTACGTTGGACGAAAGTGCTTTTAGGATGTAAGGTTTTTTTGGGATGCAAGTGCAGGTTTTTTTTGTGTGTGTGTTGATTATGTGTGTAGGTGATCAGTAAAGAGCTGGTCTTCAGTCTCTTTTTGAAAATTGAGAGGGATTCAGCAGATCAAATGGAGTTTGAAAAGCTCTCCCACCACCGGGGCCCTACAGAGGAGAAGAGTCTGGCTCCTCCACCGATGAAAGCCTCTACGTCCCAAACCAGACGTCTTTCACTGGAAGAGCGTAGTGGTCGGGAGGGTTTGTGGATCTGAACAAGAGAGTTCAGATTTGTTGGAGCTGTTCCCGTCGCTGTCTTGTAAACAAGAGACAAGGTTTTGAATTTGATGTGGGCTGTGACTGGGAGCCAGTGCAGAGAGATGAGTAGTAGATATATAGATGAGTCCATATATCTATATAGATAAAAATTGTTTATCTCTCTCTCTCTCTCTGCTTTTTCTGAGCCATCCCTATGAAAGGAAAGTCTATCACTGAATCACTGAGTGAGTGATGAGGTTATATCATCAGTCAAAGTGAGTCACGACTTGGGTTGGGTAACGAACTCAGTACTGCAGAGTACCCATTCATGTTAAATCAATCGCTCCCTAATTTTGGTACCTGAGAGCATCTGGTTGAGAGATTCATTGTTTTTTAACAGCACGTTAGCTAAGTGATTGAAAACAAAAACTAAAATTCTCTACAATGTTTTTCTTATTTATTTATTTGCGGTTGTGCCAACATCTCTGTCCTGTCCTGCTCCACACACACAGAGCAGACGCGGCCATAAACGTAAAAAACTGTCGAATTAAGTGAGCAAGAATTTGTTGCTCCTGTAGCGTGTTTTAGTCACAATAAATCAGGGCAATAGTGAGCCTAAAGTCTGGTTACACTTTTCAAAACTCCCGCAGACAATGCTCGCTGCAATACAATGTAATATAATTATATTACAGGACGAACAGAATGGACGAAACCACTCAAAAGGACACCTCATAGTACACATCCTTCCTATACCGAACTATATGCCCTGGTTATAGACTGGCAGGCAGGTTGAAGTTCCATTTTTGTTATTACAGTGAGAGTAATGACACGTTGGGTTGTGGTACTGAATACCAGGTATTGGTATCAGTTCCAATGAAAGGTACCAACACTATAGTGATGATGTCAGTTGGAGATTCCCTCCTGGCCAGTGTTCTCTTAAAATGAACTAGTTTGACAGTCAGCAGGGAACATCTTTGCCTCCACAATTGCTGATCAATCAGCTGATTCACTTATTCAATACACCACTGTTCATCATTGTTGTTGTTGCTGCTGCCATAGCCGGTTTAATGTATCAACTGATATTGTCTCCATAATCAACCATCAATCATTTAGTCCAATTCAACAATGCTGTTGTTGCCATTTTGATTAACAATTCATGACATCGAAAAACAAATTAAATCAAATTGACGCTGTGTCTGTGTGTATTGAGTTTAAACTCAGATGAGATAAACTAGTAAAATAATATGGATGAGTACACATTATAAAGAGAAAAATAACATAAAAACTATCTGTAAGTAGTACAGTAGAAACAATGCCAGTGAAACTTAAGGATCAGAAAGGTGGTGGCAGCCAAAGCAGAGCAGAAATAAACATCAATGGTATTAAATGTACAGTGTGTCCATGTTTAACCTTCTATGGTACACATTATGATGCCAGTTGGGAAAAAAATGATTGGAGTGGTTTTTATTTTTTTATTTTTAAAGATTTTTTGGGGCATTTTATAGCTTTTATTGACAGTAGAGATGATAGAGTGAAAGGGGGAGACAGAGGGGAAGACACGCGGGAAAGGGCTCCGAGCCGGACTCGAACCCGGGCCGCCTGCTCACGAGGACTGGGCCTCCGTGGTATGCGCTCTACCAGGTGTGCCACCTGGAACGCCCGGAGTGGTTTTTTTTGTCTTAAAATAGACTAAATAAACATAATCTGAAGAAAATGTATGTTTTTTTGTTGTTGAGGTTTTTGGGGTTTGTTGCACCATGATGGTGCACAAGTGAAAAAGAGAGTTTTTAAATTAATTAACATCATTTATTTAATAAACGTGTAAACGTTTCAGTAGCTTCAACAGGGTACAATACAACACATTTTAAATTTAAAAACATTAAATTAACTTTTTAAACTGGTTTCCTGTCTGAATATTGCCTGTAGGCAACATTGTACCATTGAACCAACGACCCATGGAAATGGATGTCTTGAACAGTCTAAGTGTATGAAACTATCAAAAATGAAGGGTTACTCACCTATTAGTCTGAATATATTTTTTCCAGATGGAAAAGGGCCAGGAAATGGCGTTTGAGTGATTTTTTTTTTTTATGGCACAAAATGGCAAAGCTGTTTCCTTTGGAAAAGTCTGCAAAAAAAGGGTTTCGATATGGCCTCCTGGAGGTCATGTGACAAATTAAAGCATTTCTATTTGTTCCCTATATTCTTCCCTCTTTTTTAAAGTATTGCATCACTCAAAAAGATGCATTATAGAAATTTGACAGGCCAGAAATGGGTATGTTGCCTGAGGGCAACACCGTACCATAGAGGGTTAAATGCTGCAACGCCTCAAGACCAACCTCAAATCTGGCTCAACCATGTCATATGATATGCTACTTCAGTGCTCAACAAACAGATATAACTGAACATTCAACATTAGGGAATTCACATGACAGATACAACCACTAGCCTGTAACATTTTAGCCACAAATAAGCACCATGACCATACACAGCCTAGCCATATACTAGGTTTCCAACCTTGTCTTGCTTTTTTCTTTTCCTCTCCAAGACAGGTCTAAGAGGTAAGCTTCTTCAAAGGCAGCTTGGGCTGTGCTGTTATTCACACTCAGGCCATGTCCCTTGTGTATGTTTGGAGAGACTCTCCACCCACCCTCCCCATTGCGCTGGTCTCTTAAAAGGCTCTCCAGCAGCGCTTCGAAAATCTGTGTGTTTGGTGTATAGGCAGTAGGTAGCCCCAAAGAATGTTGTGGGAGAGGCAAATTAATGGCATCAGACAGCCTTGTGAAAGAAAACTCCATTATATGACAGTTGCACAAAGCCTCTGAGGCTGGATTTCAAAGCAAAAAAAAAAAAATATATATATATATATATATATATATATATTACATATGTACAAAAACACCCCCACACTTACCAATCCTTTATACCCTTCCTTCCAAAAGTAGGCCTCTCTGGAGCACTTTTGGTAACCCACGTAATCCATGATTTAGAAACCAGCTCTTAACACTTTCCATTTTCTTTGCTTGTCACAAAAGCCGGGGGAAAATGAGATTTTAACATTTACTGATTTTTTTTTCAATAAAGGGATTGATGCCTGCTTGGTAATGTTATCAGTTGGTATAATGCCATGCCACACTGTAAATAGTTATTGTGCAACATTTGGTAATTTTCCCTCATTTTATACACTTTCAGTCACATTCAGCCCTCATGTATGAGACAGGTGTTTGCATTGTCACAGATGCCATCACAGAGCATAAGAGGGGGTTTGAAGTATCACCCAATAACAATGTACCTGTCTGGTGATCAGGTTGGTCAACTGAAATGCTGTTTATGGGTGGTGCAGATCAGATCAGACAGACAGACAGACAGACAGACAGACAGACAGACAGACAGACAGACAGACAGACAGACAGACAGACAGACAGACAGACTGACTGACTGACTGACTGACTGACTGACTGACTGACTGACTGACTGACTGACTGACTGACTGACTGACTGACTGACTGACTGACTGTATTTATTTATTTATCCCAAGCTGGGAAATTACAGTGTAGCAGCAGCATTACACACAGAGACAATAACAACACAATAAATAAAAATAACAACCTAGGCATACATCAAGCAATAAAATATAAAAAACAACAACAAAAATACAATAAAAGATAAAGTGTCTAAAGAAGGAGAATGTATTAAGGAGTAGAATTCCAGTGCAGAATAAATATGAATATGCAGTATAAAAATGTTGGTGCCGTGAAACAAATAAGGTGCAATGAACAGTGTGCATAACAAAGTGCATAAAGACGGTATGTAATGAACCAGACTATTTGTTATTGTACAGTGTGATTTGATGGTGCAGAGTAATGGCAATTGAAATGTAATGTTACAATTATAAGTATTTTACAAGTACTTCTGCCATGGAGGAATTAGCTAAATAATAAAGTAGCTTTATCAATAAGTGATACACAGTATTATGGGGTGGAGTTGCATGTTCTCCCACTTTCAGTGTGGCTTCTCTCTGGGTCCTTCCACAGTCCAAAGACATGCAGCTTAGGCCTGTGATAGTCTGGTGACCTGTCCAGCGTCTAGTCTTCAACCCTTTCCAGGAGAGAACATGTAACTCCGCTCCTCATCTCTCTGCACTGGCTCCCAGTCACAGCCCGCATCAAATTCAAAGCCTTGTCTCTTGTTTACAAGACAGCAACGGGAACAGAAGTAACAAACCAGAAAAAAAAACATTGATCATTGATTGAAGTAAACAATAAGTAAACAGAGAAAGAAAATTGATAATAGACATTTGGACCGAAAAGGTGTAGGCTGAAGCATAGCTTATTACGCCTACCCTGTTACAACTCAAGTTAATGTAAAATTTAGAAATGTACAATCTGTAATCAACACACAGCACACACAAAAAAAGATTGTAGATTGTAGCACAACTCATGCCCATGTTAGCTGTGATTGGCTCCAGCCCCCTGCAACCCAGGTTTGGATAAGCACTTAAGGATCATGTCTGGGCAAAAAAGCCAACTTGTATTTTTTGGCCTAAAACAGTGATTTAAGTTGGTAAAACTTGGAAATATAGATTACTGACATTTAGGGCAATAATGTAAGTTAGCACAACAAAGGAAGCCAGTTGTCTGCTCTAAAACAAGTTTGTGAGTTGTTGTTGTTACTTATAAGTTGGGGTTCACAACAAGGGGCAAAAGTTCTGCTAACTCTTATTTCTTTGTTGTGAAATTCGGTCATTAGCAAAAGCTAGCAGCTAACTGATGCTAGCAGCTAACTGATGCTAGCGGCGCTGCTTGTTACAGCTACAAGAGTAGCCATTACCGTTTCAATGCTAACTCAACATTGTGGTCGCAACATTAGCTGACATTTCATAGCGCCGCTACAATCGTGCCAATTCAGCACATTGCAGAAGTTAGCAGAAGTAAGGATTAAAAGTTATTACAATGTAAAATTATAAATTAGTACAACTTACAGTTGAGTTGACAAAATTCAGAATTCAGAGTTGAGCAAACTCAAAAACAAAACTTAAAATATTTAGTTTAATTGTCCAACTTAAAATTTTATCGGTTTGTTGCCTTGAAATTTTGAGTTCACCCAACTTTTCTTTTTTTGCAGTGTACAGTATATATTGGGTAGTTTTTTCAAGTAGCTTGCCCAACACTGCTCAGTGTTCCTTTACGCCATTTAGTTTAGGGACAAAAAACGAAGAAAGAAGCAGAAAAGTGTCTCCCACGGTGCAAACTATTTGGTAATGAGAGTTAAAAAAATACAACATGAGATGACATCAGTGTTGCAGATGAGTGTAACCACATGCCTTTTCTCAGTCTCTCCAGAGAATCCACTTCCTAAAGCCAAACAATTTGCTGGATCCTGGCTGCAGGCCTCCTTCTACAAAAAGAATCCCTTGACTCACACTCACTTCATTCTGAGAGGGCTTTCTCCAAAAAACTGGACAAGATGATGGCTTTGCAAATGGCCCAGATCCAGAGATCATTTATTTCTATGGCGGCACTGGTCTTGATGCATTTCCTCAGAAGTAAAGCAGGCGTTTCAAGTAAGGTTTTGTGAATGGTTGGGAAACAAACTGAAGAACCCCCCCCCCATTTGTCCATCCATAACTTTGATAGCATTTAAAAGTGGAAAGCCCCAAAAAATATTTAAAAAACGAATAAATTCAAAGAGAATGCTTCTTGATCTCTTTAGATGTCATTCAGAACTGTGTTAAAATATCTTTGAGTCTGTGTTGGTGCTGAGACATTTCAGTCTCCTTTTAACATAACAAGGAGCATGCATCTGATAGCAGGAACACTGGTGTACAAAGGATGGGTGTTTCTTTTTACCCCCAGTAGGATTAGGAGACAGTTTACTGATAAGATTGCCAAAGACATTGGCATCGTAATCCTGTCTTCTGGCCGACTCAGGGTCTTTGATCCCTCTCTAAATTCATATGCATGAATGTATAGAAAGAGCAGGAGATAACGAGACTGCAATGCCCTGAAAGCTGGATTTCCATATAGCACATTAGCTTTAATCATGCGTGTATTGATTAGTCCCAAAACATGAAACATACAGTGGATATGCCACATTCTCTAACGTTCAAAGATTCACATGAAATATGGAAGTTCAATTAAAAGATGAGAGTATGCAAGGATGGTTTAATGACTTGATTTATTTGATGGGAACTTTGTTGTAGCTGCAGGGTCAACTTCACGTGCAAGTCTGCATCCCACTCTTTTGTCTCACCGTCTCTTTACTGTCTCTCCTAAATATGTAACACTCTTTTTCTATAATCTTATTTTATTTTATCAAGAACAACTTCTAAAGTAATTATTGATGATATCATATGAGAGCCTTTTTAGGTTCTACAGAGAGCCTGATCCTTTGGGTCTCCATGCCTTGTCTATTTATTATAATAATTAATAAGTGTAATTATACAGTTGACATCATAGGGATATGAAAACAAACACAATTTGCATTTGCTGTGAGTTGCAGTCACAGACAAAACAGTAGCAGGGTTTGATTCTAACCTGTGGCTTTGCTGCATGTCACCTCCTCTTTTTCACTATCCTCTTTCCTATCCGTCTACAGCTGTCTCATCTAATAATCTAATAAAGGCAAATATAATAATAAACCCCATATCGAAAGCCTTGTGACAAAACTGAAACTAAAAATAGGATTCTTTTTCAGAAACAAATCCTCCAATCGGTCAAAGAAATATTTGATTCCTGTAACTTTTTTGCCTCTACTGGATTACGGTGATCTGCTTTTCATGAATGCAACTAATCAGAGCCTGAAGAAGTTGGACTGTGTTTGTCATTGTGCTCTGTGTTTCATTACTGGCTTGGGAAATAGTACACATCATTGTACTCTGTATGCTGCAGCTGAAATGCCTTCTTTGTATGTTCGCAGGCTCTCATTGGTTAGTTTTTAATCTATAAATGTATTCTTGGGCTGCTTCCCTCTAACCTGTGTGCATACATGTGTCGAAACCAAACTAAACATGGTCTATCATCTCAAAATATTATACAGATGCTGGTGCCAAGAATGAAAACTGAATTAGGTAAGAAAGCTTTTAGTTACGCCCCTTTTATCATGGAACAATTTGCAAAATGAATTGAAATTGTCTGAGTTGATGACAATCAGTGAATTTAAATCGATTCTAAAGGATAAAGAAATAATTTCCCTTGGTCGGTGTGACTGCTCCTTATAAATCGGCTATTGAGACTCCTTCTGTGTTGTTGTGATGGCTGTATTCGTAATTAATTGTTTATGATAACTGTATTTAAATGTTGTAACTTGTCTCTTTTTATGCTGCTTTCTTGGCCAGGTCTCTCTTGGAAAAGAGATTTTTTTAACCTCAACGAGACTTTTATCCGGTTAAATAAAGGATATACAGTAGTGTTCAATATAATAGCAGTCCAATGTGACTAACCAGATTAATCCAGGTTTTTAGTATATTTTTTATTGCTACATGGCAAACAAGGTACCAGTAGGTGCAGTAGATTCTCAGAAAACCAACAAGACCCAGCATTCGTGATATGCACGCTCTTAAGGCTGTGCAATTGGGCAATTATAGTATATAAAATGTCCCCAAACAATTGACTTTGAAAGAATGACTCAGAAAATAAGACTAGGTCAAGACCTAGTTTATGGATTGTGTGGATCATCCCTAAATTAAAGCTCCAAATCTATGAGAAGACCCAGAGATCCAAGGAAGCTGTTTTGGAGGCACAATGGAAATTTTTTGGCTTCTTCTTTGTCAAATTTAAATGCATTTTGCCATTTTCAATTCAATTTACGATTTGGTCATGCAATTTGACAATGCTTTTTGCAAATGACAGTTCAATACGAAAGTGGCAATGCAATCCTCAATACAGTTTTACATTTTTTAAATAAATATTCATATGAAAGCTCAATCAATTGCATTGCATATTGCCATGAATTATTAATTATTGATTCTTACATAAGTAGTTAGTTAAAAGAAATGGATACATGGTTGAAATAACTACTTAGTAAAAAAAAAGATGGATTTATTGAAATAGTTAAAAGTGGATTATCCACTTAAAAGTGGATAAATGCAGTGATGGACTGGCTGTAAGGAGCACTGGGAAAATGAGAAGACTAGAATGTGATGCAAATTTTTTTTCAAAATTACAAATAAGTTCACCACCAAGGGATATAAAAAAACAATCAATGGCATCAACTCTTTATCATTCCTGCAGGAATGCATTATTATAGGAAATAAAGGTCTGAACGCTCTTTTCTGCCTGGTTGAAGAAGCTCGAGCTACTCAAAGCTCCCACAGTTTCATGATGATTACCAGAAATCCAGTTCTTGTGAAAAAAATAACATTCAAAAGTGAACAAATATTATAGATATGTAGGTCCCGAGAATGGAAGTGCCAGGGGCCCAACGGTCAGGTAAACCCTATAGCTAAAGTTGCTACACACATTGCTTTCATCTTCTTGGACATATGTCATGCTCCGTCCATCTGGAAGTAGGCAGTTTTGAGTTTTGTGCATTTTTCATGTTTTTTACAAACCTTTTTGAACTCCTCCTCGAGGAATTGGACTCATTTCAAATTTGGTTGGTATCATGGTATAACTGATGTGGAAGTCACAGGTCATGTGACAATAGGGCTGGGTATCGGTCCTCAATCGACTCATTGACCGAAACAACCCGGTACCAAGTAGTATCGAAACTGCGCCTGTCAATCGATACTAATTAGTTCTTTTTGTACCCACTACCCAGATCAAGAAAAAAATGACTGGCTGCGAGATAAACCATAGAAACAATCACAGCAAGCATTATTCGAGTAATGTGTCGTTTGAAGTTGAAACAAAGTATCGAATGAAGTACTCAATTTTTATCAGTATCGTGTTAAGGGTACTGGTATCTGAAAAAATGTAAACAATACCCAGCCCTTTGTGACAACATGCCTTTTTACAGGTATTAAACTTTTTTGAAACATCGCCTAGAGAATTTAAAAAATCCATCTCAAATTTGGTCTGCAGAATCTCAAGACCTTCATCTATTGTGTGGAACAGTGTTGTTGTTGTGAGGTGAGCTATTTGGACTAAAAAAGACAAGTAAAGACAAGTTACAACAACTTCTTGTGTCGCGAAATGGTGAAAATATTCACCAGCAACATGGCATACAATTAGGACACAGGAAGTGGCAAAAATAATAATAATAATAATAATAATATATATATATATATATAATATTATTATTATTATTATTATAATAATAATAATAATAATAATATATATATATATATATAATATTATTATTATTATTATTATTTTTGCCACTTCCTGTGTCCTAATTGTATGCCATGTTGCTGGTGAATATTTTCACCATTTCACCATATAATTCCAGTCTGGCCCTGGATAATGGTTGAAACATCTAGCTTCTGCAAATTATACTACAAATGCATACTTTTATATAACAGTATAAACTATAATAATTTAAAATAATCCGGTGTTTATAAAGTGGTACTTTAGTTCAGCTGATTGCGCTGTCAAGGCATGTGTAAAACAAAGGATTTAAATCACTGCTTTAAAGGACAGTGTCTGTTTGTTCACTGGACTGTCTTACTACTGCTCAATCCCTGTATTTATACTGGGTCTACTTTAATGTTCTGTACACAAGGAAAGGATGATTTGATGTTGGACAGTTCTGGCTGATTTTCCCGCTCACTCTGTTGGTCAGTGCACCCTCCCAGGTTAAGCTGGAGAGAATTATATATATATATATAAGTATGTTATTTCACTGACTTTTCTATACCCTTAACTTAGTGTGACTTCATTTTTGTTGGATGTCAAGCATTGCTCTCGAGGGTACCAAGGAATACTGGAATAAAAGATGGATATTGTGCTTGAAGGAAACACTAGCTTGTCTCAAGCTGTTGCCCTCCAGGGCATTTTTGTTGAATTGTCAGTCAAAATGGACCCCATGCTTGCCATTGCTCTGTGTGACATTTTGCAAACATTCAAGTCAAGACAATGTAATTCATATAGCACCAAATCAGCAAACATATTATTCAGGCATTCAGGGCTGTGTGGTTTGTCCTGATTGTCCCAGTGGATCTGCCTTACCTTGCTGTCTAATCAGCGAAGACGCTCAACCTATTATAAGCAGTACAATGGAGATTGGCATGCCCCCCCAAGGCCCGCCCCCTTACTGACAAAAAACACCCACTAAACAAAAACACACTCACGCGCGAGCATAGGAAAGTTTTGCAAGCAGACTCTGCGCACGCAAAGCATATTTTTCTCCTTGCAGGCTACAATATTGCTCTAGGTAGCAAAGATGCAGGATACAAAATAGCTCGCGACTGATTTGAAAGCCCTCGAAAAAACAATATGCGCGTGCAGATGTTTGATTTGCGAGCGCGTGGGTCTCATTATGAGTGTGCAGTTTATGTCAGTGTTCTAATCCCATAAGGTTGCATTTCACATGAAGGTCTGGTGTGCTGTGGTACCTCTTTAATTATTACATTCCCAGGTGTGTATAGAGTATTTGTCACCGATCTTCGATTGGTTGAATCATTTAAAGACACGACAAGACTTTTGTCCAAGCAACATCTGACCTTTCTGTCTTAATTAAATTATTAAACTCAATGAATGATACAAGACTTTATTTTGGTATAATGAGCATCATCTCAAGCATGGTTGGGCAACTTAAATGCTGCAGGGGGCCATAATTTTTCATGGACACTACCACAGGGCCACATATAGGATGGTACACTTCACCAGATATGATGAAACTGCAATTTTAAAAATGTTTACAGTGCAGTAACTTGACATATTTCATGCTCAAATGCATGAATAACAGTATAAATAGGAATACAAAAGGTTTGAAGCAAATAAAAAATAACCACTTACTGTAATTTCTTTTTTTTTCAGTGCAAGAACAGCAGACCAACATTAATGCAATAAGTCATTTTGTGCATTTTTACACTGCACTTTTAAGATTTCATGCTCAAATGCATGTAGATGTACTGAGGGCCGTATGCGGCCCCTGGACCTCCAGTTGCCCATCCCTGATTTAGAGGCCTGTGCCTTTCATATAATCCATTTCTGATTCAAATTGATCAACTACAAGTCAAGTTATTATTTGTTGTTCCTTTAACTTGGATAAGCGACAAGACTTATGTATATAATTTTCTACAGACAGTTATTTATTAAACACTTACAGGCCTAAGTATTACAGTCCCTGACATGTTAGTTTAAACACATGCACTCAGTATTACACACGATCCCACTTTCTCCTGCATTTGTATGTGAGGTGGGGAAAGTGATATTTCATATGTGGGGACAGGTGTGGCAGCCAGGAAGAGGGGTTTCAGTTCGGGGAAGCTGCTTGCCATTAGATACCCCCAACTGTGCAAAGCTTATGGGGCTAAATCCTGCCACCACCCCTCACTGATTCTCACACACTCACACTCACATAGTAACACAATATCTCACTGCTGCAGTCATGCATTAGCTAGATTTGTGTTGGCTCAGGGAAAACAGCTGAGGAGGATGGGCTGTGTCCATAATGTATGAAGTGTGTGTGCATATGCATAGGATGCCTGTGGGATCATGGGAGATATTCTGGAGATATTAACTGTGATCATTTTTCTGTTTGTCAGTCTCTCGCTTCATGCAAGTTTGTTATGCATGTGAAAATGTCAGCACACTGACCATTACTGACCCATCAAGAATATAAGAAACTTTTTGACTGGGTGCCATTTTTTATTTTACAGTACAGTCACATGCTTAACTTCCTATTTACTTATAATTACTTTACAACAAGCACTCATACTCCTGGGTTTCCCTTTTAAAACACAGTAACTTCTAAGGATTTTATTCTACTAAAATACTTGAAGCAACTAGTATTGAAGTAATGAGTAGTCTTTTCAACAAGTACAAATTACTTTGCTTGCTTATTTGTTATTTTAAAGGCCTGGTTCCTCCTGACTTTGCTGGTTGCCTTGGTGATTATTGTAAGTGTGTGTGTGTGTGTGTGTGTGTGTGTGTGTGTGTGTGTGTGCAGAAGCATATGGGTCCATTAACTTCAATACAAAATGAGAACAGTTCTCACTTGATTTATTAATAATATAATAATGATATTATTTGTGAAAAAAATTTCTTCAAGACAATTTGATGTTAAAAGTTCTAATAATGGGCCCATTTAGAAAAAATAGAAGATGAAGAATCATATGATTTGGGGCGTGGCTACCTTTGATTGACAACTGGCTAACAATGCAAGCTGTCATCAGAAGAAAAGCAAATCAATGCCTATCCATGGCAACGTGTCAATAAAGTTCTATCAATTTATATATATAAAAGGACGTCTACCGGTTTGGTCTCATAACTTTGACCCTTTCACTGTATTTTCACTTAATGACAGTTTATTTAAACGTTTTGTTCATTAAAAATGTCTTGTTCAGCGTTTGGTTGGACTAACAGACACTCCAAGGAGTCGCTGTTCAATTTTCTGAGGTAAGTAACATACATTTTGTTTTTGTTTTTGTTGTATTAGCAGCAGCTTCTCTCAGTCAGGTTGAGGTGTAGAGAGGCTGTAGTCAGTGATCAGATCCCTCTTCTCCTCGTCAGTCCAGATATGGTCTGCTCCCAGTTTTCGGAAAAAAGATGGCGACGAGTGTAACACTGAACTCGATGCCTCAAACGGGCCACAAGCCAACGGGTGACATCACGGTGACTACGTCCATTATTGATACAGTCTATGCCTGAAACAAAGTTTACTTTTGAGTTTGTCCAGCTGATTTCAAAAGTTTTCTTACGTCTTGTCTCCAGTCCTTCTGTTCCACTCAGGCCTCTCCTCCCATCAGCTGACCTTCCCACCAGCAGCCCTTTATCCTGCAGATGTCGGCTTGACTTTGTGGTTACTCAGCTTAGCACAGAGGCTGCTCTGTTGACGAGGGCCTGGCATCGGCCTGGGCACCTGCCAGCAAGATCTGTCCTCGACAGCCGCTTCCAGAGCCCAGCGGAAGGTGGTCATGAGCTGGGCATGGAGAATGGAGAGAGGGGGCTGGGTTACAAGGCAGGAATGGAGTCACAGCTGTGTGGAGAGGGAAAGATCCTACCTCTTTCTTACAAGGAGAATAGAAGAAGGTGAGTATGTTGTTTTAGGGCCGTTTTTCTGGGGAAAATCATGGGAACAGAAAGTTTTTCTCACCTTGTGTTTATGCTTGGTGACTTCAGGATAGTGGACATAAGATGTTGTGTCAGCAAGGTGTTTTGCTGCCAAACCATGACAGTAAAAGACTGTAAAATGATAAATGGGTTAATTCAGTTTCAGCAACACTGAAACACCGTAAATGTATATATCAGCCAAAAAAAACAGTATTTTTTACATAAAAAAAAAATACATTACTCCACTGTAAAATATATACAAGCCATCATTTTTGCATTTCTTTTTTGTAAAAATACTTTTTCTCACTGTTAAATGTACTAAACACCATATCTCTAACAGAAATATACTATAATATTTTTTGGTAAAATCTTTAATTCATGCAGCATTTATAAAGTATTTTCTTGTCAATTATATGGCAGAACAGCGTTTCTTTTGATGGAATAACTTTTTATTTTTTACGATAAAATATGGAATAAAATAGCAATCTTAAATGGGAAATCAACAGTGCTAATATAATTTTACCCTAATATTACAAAAAGTTGCACCATATTTATTATGGTAAAGTTCTGGCAACCACAGCTGCCATTTTTTACCGTTAAAACAACTTTTTTTTTTTCAGTGTAACCTCAACAGTAAGAGAGTTTCTCATGTGTCTAAATGTTGTAAGGCTAAATTTCAGTGTTTCCCAGCTTTTTAACATGATTTTTGAAGCAAAGAGTCAGATCAAGGGTAACACATATATATTTGAATACATCCACATTTTGGATTTTTTGCCTATTTACTAAAAATGTCAGGACAATCTGTACGTTTGATCCTGTTTATAAAAAGACATGGCTACAGTCTTTTCAAAATCAAAAGCAAGCCAGGAGCCGTGCAGCCATTTAAAGACCCTGTCCACTGAATGCACAAGTTAAAACTGTTTGATAAATTATGAATAAAAATATTAAATCGGAAAATGCTTAGAATGTTGCTCCCGAATGGCTATGTGCTCATGTCATCGACACATGATGAATCTGATTTGGATCTGTTTGTGGTTACAAGTGAAGTAAAATATTTAGGATACATAATACTACAAACAGTGAGACAGGCCACAAAACAGGCCTGTGACTAACAAAGCTTCCCAGAGGGTAAAATAAATTTAATTCTAATTGTGCATCTAGCTGCCCTATAGCTCTCACTACTGTCACTAAAGCACTGACCCCAGTGGCGGTTCTACACAGGGGCCTACAGGGACCACTGTCCCTGTGAAGAAGCCCTTGGCCCCTGCTGTGGCCCCTGTGTCAAATTAATAATGAAATGATCAATTTAAAACGATGAACAACGGAATAATTCTAACCTATTTTTTCTTCAAACAATATCTGTATATTATAATATAATAAAGTAATTGTGCACAAAGATGAGAAATATCATTGATGTACAAAAATTACTGTTCTTGTTGGTAATTCTCATTGTTTCAATCACTGTATTTGTATCTTTCAAATATACTTAAGTGAGATTTTTAAATAAGGTAAAATAAAGGTTTTGAATGCTTAAATATCATCTTCGCAGTTTTAAAATATGCCCCTCTGATTAACCTCCTTGGCCTGACAGTAAAATTGGTCTAGAACCACCACTGACTGACCCTGTTATCAAGGACTCTGAACTGTCTGTGCCTCCTTAGATTTAGAAGAGATGCAGAGAAAAGGCTTGACCTATGTCAGGGATGTGGTTTGTTAACTTCCTCTTACCATTTAATACCATTCCTTCCTTACTAAGGTCAGAACCAGACGCTTGAGCTTTGTGGCACTGAGCACCTGCAACTGGTCCATGTAGTGATGGATAGGCCCCAGGCAGTAAGAAATGGAAGTCACACTTGTTCCACTCACTGAAAGAACACAAACCCCCACAGGGCAGCATGCTCGTTCCTCTGCTGCTCCACCACCTCTCTCCACACGAGCAGGACTTCCTTCTGCTCGCCGGTCACCAGGTCCGGTCTTCCTGTTCACTGTCGCTTTCAACACCATGCCCCCTCCTCATGACCCCTTTAACCCGTCTCCAGTTCAGACCTCTGAGCTTCTCTCATCATCAGTGATTCCATCATCAGACATATAAAAACTGCTGCAACATACTGCTTCTCCATGCCAAAGTTTTGGACATAGTTCGACACATTCTGACTCTACTCAGTAAACATCCTCATGCCAGAAACATCATTATCAATGTTGGGACCAACAATGTGAACCCCTTGCTAAAGAAAACCCCTGTGCTGGATCCCTGCCTTCCTGAAAATTACAGACCAATTTCAAAGTTAGACTTTTTCGAAGCAACTATTGTCTGAGCAGTTTTGAAAATGCTCTTTTCCAGTGCAGTCTGGTTTCTAGAAGTACCACAGTACTGAGGCTGCCCTGCTCAAAGTTACCAATGACCTTTGGTAACTTGGCTGCTGCTGATGAGGGCATGTGCTCAGTCTTGGTACTTCTGGTCCTAAGTGCAGCCTATGACACAGTAGATCACAGCACCCTTTAAACAGACTGAGACACTGTGTGGGGATATCTGGTACAGCTCTGGAGTGGTTCTCTTCTTACTTGTTAAACAGTAAGTTCTGTGTGTTTGTGTGTGACTATTGTGACTTTGTGTGTGTCTTAATTTTCTACAGTGAAATATGGTGTGCCGCAGGGGTCAGACCAAGGACCAATTTTATTTTCGTTGTACATGCTTCCCCTTGGCTGCATAATTCAAAGGCATGGTGGCTCTTTCCATCACTATGCTGATGACACAAAAAAAAATCTATGCTAACTGATCTCATCACGCTTAGATTACTACAACATCCTTTTTACTTGCCTGAACAATCAATTTGTAGTCTACAGATTGTCGAGAACTCAGCTGCCAGACTTTTAACCAGAACCAAGAAACATGATCACGTCACTCCTGTTTTAGCGTCCTCACACTGGCTCCCAGTATGTTTTAGAATTGAGTTTAATATTTTACTGATTAATTTTAAGGACTTTTATAGCCTCACTCCTTGCTACATCTCTGACCTCTTCAACATCTGACACACCAGTCTGTACTTTGAGATCCTTGGGCAGAGGTCTCCTGACTGGTCCAGAGCCCCGGCTGTAAACTAAGGGGGACAGAGTGTTGGCAGTCAGGGCCCCGAGGCTCTGGAACAACTAGCCCATGGTGAGTGGACCAGGAGAGGAGCATTCCCATCTGGGGCCAAACCAGATCCACGGTAGTGAGACCAGCAGGAGTGATGCCGAGCAGGACCACAGCTCGACACCCTGTGAAGAGAGAGCAGAGAAAAGTGCGAGTACTCTGGGAAAATAAAAGCTTGTGTCATGTATTATTTGGACATCAGAGAGAGAGAAAGAGGGCCCCGGTGTATGGTGTCCCCCAACACATTGGGCCTATAGCAGCATAACTAGGGGCTGGTCCAAGGCAGGCCTCAGCCAGCCCTAACTATAGGCTTTGTCAAAGAGGAAAGTTTTGAGTTTACTCTTGAATAAAGAGAGGGTGTCTGCCTCCCGCACTGAGACTGGGAGATGATTCCACAAGAGAGGAGCTTGATAATGCCCTGCCTGAGGACCTACGGCTAGCTGAAACACTGAATTCTCATATATATATATCATTTCTTCTTCATTGTTGGTTTCTTATTTTTGCATGAGTTATTCATGCTCTTTGTGAACACTGTTTTTAAAGGTGCTATAAATAAATAAATAAATAAATAAATAATAATGTGCTGATGACATTAATTTAGTGTGCACTGTGTTACTAACTAGATCCAAACAAACAAACAAATGGACTGGTCATGCAGTCCTACCTCTAGGCTTTGGAAGTTACCCAATCACAAACAAAAGCTTCTCTCAGATTAAGTTTAAACTTAATTTCTCCAAAATCTTCTCTTACCTGTCTCAGGCCCAAATCCAATCATTGGACATTGAGACAAAACTTTTGCTGGATACACTGAAACATGTCATTTAACATCTTCTCATTTGTTTTTATTTTGCATCCAATATGTACTTTAAAGCTCAGCAGATTTGTTGTCTTTTGCAGAATTTAAACATCATTTTTGGCCCCTGAGATTATGTTTACCAACATTAATAATACATTGGATATCAAGTCATAATGACAGTAATTAGGAGAAAAAATTTCAGTTGATCATTAGTCCCATTCTCCCCACCCTCACCACTCTGGCGCCATAACTCTGATAAGACATTAGAGGCCTGAAAACTAATTTATGAGAATTCTTGGGGTAAAAATATCATGTCGTGTGTTGGTGGCTGCTGGTTTTCTCCACATGAAGCTAAACTCTGAAGTGTGTGTGATGTTTCATTGGCCCACACATGCTGCCCAGCAACAGACAAGGCGACTAACTGAATCATAGTGAGGACCATCTGGGGAGGTGAATGTGTCATGCTGTGACAAGCTGCAGAAAAATAACTCATCATCACACTGCCCTGCCGAAGGCAGAGGAAAGCAGCGGCAGTCATGCCGACGGGGTTCACAGTGCCTCATTATTATGTTGACAACCTGGGATGGCCAAATCACCACCTGCCCTTTCATTGTCTGCATGCTGGGGTTCAGTTGACACGGCTGTCTGGAACACCGACTCTCTTTTTGTGCCAAAGTCAAGTCAAATTTACTTGGCTTTGCAGTTGCATCATAAATCTCCCAGCAGTCATAACTAGTGTCACCACAGAGTCAGAGGAGAGAACACTTATTACCGACTGGATGGCAATTTATACCAGGACACTGCATACATATACAGTGAACAGTTTACAGTAATGAATCTGTTTTACACTGCATGTGACCAGAGCAACCATACAAACAATTTATTAACTCAAGCTAATGACCCTATAAAATGTTTCAAACAAGGTCTAGTGAGGCAGTCATCAATGCTGCAGCTGATGAAAGAACAAAATGTACCATATAGGTCAAAATAAACAAGCAGGTCTCATCCATCTGCCTACAAATAACACGACTTTACACTTTCAAATTAATCCAAGCCTGCATATGATACGTACAGCAGTGCTTCTAAATATGGCGACCCTTCCGGTTGCAGGAGATTGAAAAACAAAACAAAAGTTTTGTTGTGCCATGAGCCGAAGCATCCAAGGCCACTGAAAAATATATCGAATTATTGTTCTGTTTCTCTCAAACAAATCTCCACAGTGGACATCTGTTTGTTTGGTGCCAGTAGGGCTAACGTGGGCAACAAGGATGGTGACAGGTTGGCCAGCCTTTAACTGACTGTTTGACATCTTACACAGGCCATATTACAAAATTATGGGCTGACTGTTTGATGTTAAATGATATAGTACCAGTACACTGATAAACATGATATGAAGACAAAAAAGGTAAGACTGCAATGTGTATTGTGAGAAGTGTATCACTTTTTTTTTTAAAGAAAATGTGCTGATTTCATGTTTTAGAGAATTTACGGCCCCTTTCATTTCTCCAGCAGGATGTGCTTCTCCTGTGTCCCTATCTAAACCACTCAAAACACACAGCCATATTATAGTATGATGATCAGTTTTTATGCGGTGATTAAATTGCTGTGTTGACAAATAAAGTTATTGACCTTATAATAAACAATGTGAGTGTGAAAGTATTTTAATATGTTGCGTATATATTCATATACTTTGGACATGAAATTGTTTGAGTGTGGTGGAGTCAGTGTTGGGTTTTTTTTTGAGAGAGAAAGAATAGTAATTAGTTACATTGAAATTATCAGTGTCATATGGTCTAAACCAGGGATGGGCAACTGGAGGCCCGGCACCCTCACTTGAAGTGGCCCTCAGTACAGCTACATGCATTTGAGCATGAAATCTTAAAAGCACAGTGTAAAAATGCACAAATTGCTTCTTGCAATTAATGTTGGTGTGCTGTTCTTGCACTTTTTATTTGCTTCAAACCTTTTGTATTCCTATTTATACTGATATACATGCATTTGAGCATGAAATATGTTAAGTTACTGCACTGTAAACATACTTAAAATTGCAGTTTCATCATATCTGGTTAAGAACCCGGTCCTATATGTGGCCCTGTGGTAGTGTCCATGAAAAATTGTGGCCCCCTCCAGCATTTAAATTGCCCATCCCTGGCCTAAACGCTGTTTCAGCGGTTTTCCTGTAAGCAATACTTCTGAACAAACAAACTTTAAAAAAGAAAAAAATTATTTGGCATATAAATGGTCAAACTAAACATGAGAAGAAGAAAAAAAAGCATCATCCAGCTTTAGTCCAATCATCACTGCTGGAAGTCGAGCGTGAGTGTGTGTCTGTGTGCATGATGACAGTGTGTGATTCAGCCAGACATGCCTGGCATAACGGACGTGTCTTTCTCTGCGTGACGGGATATTTTGTCATCCTGCAGTCTGGATTTTCATTCTGTTCTGCCTCCGATGGAGTCTCGCTACAGACTAGATTGACATGAGTCACAGCTCAGCAGGCAGCCTTTATCCTCACCACTTTGTCTGCTGTGGTGTCAGTTCCCACTGACTAACAGGGAGGATGGATGGTCAGAAAGAATCACAGCACTGCTCTGATCACTTCACTGCAGAGTGTCAACCGCTCTTCAGGAATTGCCCCCCAGGAACGTAACATTTTTTTAATTGAATTGAACCACTGCTGCAGCCTCTGCACGCTATAGTTCAACAATTCATGTAGATAAAACTATCAGATGACCAGTGTTCGCTTGTGTATCATACCACTGACAATAACCCTTATATATTAATCGTTAATGCATCTTATACACTATAGCATGGGGAGAACAATGTAGAACTAATCTTCCCGCTCTGTTCTGTGCAGCCTGAACTTTGCAAAACGACCAGGCTGTAGTATGTACGGTGGCCCTGAGAGCTCAGAGCACTGCAGCTTAAGAAAACACTTGAATATACACAAAACACAAGCAAACTGAGAAAACATCTTCATCAATTTGACAACACAAGCACAGCATTTAGAAAACACGCTGTAAAGACCACAACATATTGCCAAGTTCTTTCAAGATAATTATAATTTCACTTTATAATGTTAAATTACTACCTTATTTCATGATAATAACAATAATAACAATGATATTTCCATGTTATAACGCGATATATAACGTTAGCCCGCTAGCCCGTATCAATCACATTGCAGTTAAACAAATCAAATAAATGAATGATACAAGTTTTAGTTGGTCTCTCTCAACGACACCGAGTTGGTTTTGGTCTTGCTAGCCCGCTAACACTAGCACGCCATCAATCGCGGCTAAAGTTAGCATGCTATCGATCGGCGGCTAACGTTAGCATGTCCGGACGTGTGCATCACTTTTAAGTGTCCTCTGGAAACACTTCTGTTGTGTTGTGGTCTATTTGCAGCGCATTTACATATCATGTTGTGTTGTGGTCTTTGTAGCATGTGTCTAAATGCTGCACTTCTGTTGTCAAATTGATTAAGATGTTTTTTTTCAATTTGCTTGTGTTTTGTGTATATTCATGTGTTTTCTTAAGTTGCAGTTGCTGTGAGCTCTCAGGGCCACTGTATGTATGGGTGTGACGATCACTCTCAGTAAGTTGATAAACTATAGACTTTTGTAATCACTGAAATTTAAGAAATGATTGAGATGAGAAATAATCTTTCCATTGTTGTTTTTACAAATGTTCAAAACACAAAATGTCAAATTCCATCGTGATAGTTAGATTAGAATATGTTCAGCCAACTGTTCTGTTCTTCTCTTTTTATATCATTGTGTAATTGTGAGGCGAAAGCATGTTAATTATGTAAAGAAATTTGAAGAGCTGACATCACTGAAAAGAAAGCAGGCTGCAGAAAGTGTGACTTCCTCCCACAAACAAACCACATTGGTTAATGCCAGATCCATCTCTCAATGCTCAGTTGACAAAGCTGTTGTTAAGTATGTGGTCAGAGGGCTACAGCCTTTTGCTGTCACTGAACAACAAGCCTTTTGAGAATTCGTGAATGATCTTCAACCTAATGTAAAAATAATTTCCAGGCCCACCCTGCTTTCAAGAATTGAAGATGTCATCAAGAAAATGAAGAACAATGTAACTGAGGTCATGAGGAATGTAGACCAGTCAGAAGATGGAGCCTCATTGGTGTAACTGCCCATTGGATTAACCCTGACAGTCTGACTAGATGCTCAGCGGCCCTGGCCTATAGGCAATTAAGAGGTTCGCACACTTTTAATGTTCTTGCTGCAGCACTCACAGCCATCCATTCAGAATATGGAATCAGGAACAAAATTTTGAGAACCACAGACAACGGTTCCAACTTCCTGAAGGCTTTTAAAGTTTTTGGTGAGGATGAAAACAACAATGAAGTCTGTCATGATGAAGAACCAGGACAGGAAGATTGGGAAGTGGATGAAGAGAAGGAAGTGGAGTTTCTAGATGTGTCACTGATCCTAAATGAGGACGATGACTCAGAATTTGAGCTCCCAAAGCACCAACGGGTTGCTTATCATCTGCTCAACTTGGTCTCTTCAGTTGATGCTGCAAATGCAACGGCCAACGATACACAGCACTCAACATTTAGTAAGTGTCATGCACTGTGGAATAAATGCAGAAAATCCACTCTTGCAGCCTAAAAGCCTGATTTCCACCGGGCACGGAACGGTTGTGCTGCGGTTACCGTTGCTGATCGCTGCCACTCTGATCAATAAGACCATTTCCACCGGATGCGCAGCATAACGTCTCAACAGCGTCCCAGCCGTGGCTCTCTGCTCTGCAGCGCGATCATTCCGTAGCACTTCTATCTTTACCGCGAGCCATTGCTAAACCGCGTCAAGCTCAACAGAGCAGATTGCACCAGACTGGAAATCCGACAGAATCAACGTTATACACTTTTGCCCCCTTTCAAAATAAAACACAATACGGAGTTCATGCAGCTTAAAACTACTTCATTACGTCTTGACCGGGGGCACCAGATCAGCAATTAATCAATCAAAGGGTCTCAGAGGGTCGGAGACACGGACGACGAGAGACTGATTGTTGAAGTGGAACAGCATACAATCATTTATGACATAACACGTTCTTTTTATAAGAATAGATGGACAGATCAACTGATCTTCCACATCGGAGAAGCAAAGAAAGCTGTTTGTTGTTGTCGTTTACTTTATACACAGTTTATTACGGGTTCTCGCGGTCTCCCATATGTTCAGGATTATAGCGTGTATACGGCTGGCTCGCTACACTGCTGTTCCGTGCCCGATGGGGATTGACGCCGGGCAGAGGACGGAGCAAAACCGCGGCACAGCCGTTCCGCGCCCGGTGGTAATCCTCAGTAAGCCGTGGAAGACTCCTGCTCCATCCAGCTGCTACGTCCAAATGCCACCCGGTGGAACTGATTGTTCAGGGCTGTTGAAAGGCTGCTCAAGATAATGAAGGACAAGGGAGAGGCAGCCAAGAGACCCATCTGCACAGACCTGAAGGTGCCAATGTATGTTTGAATAACATAGTTATTAGGTTGTTGTTTTTAATTTAATTTCAATGTATTTTAATGCCTATGTCATGGGTTAAATTTTTGACATGTCCCTGCCTGAATCATATTTACACATTATTCTGTTTTTCAGTCGATCCCTTTATCCAATCATTAGGCCGAGACATCCTGTTTATTTCACATCAGCACACTGCCACCATGGGCCCAGTTGCCAAGGCAAGCAACATTTTGCAAGCAGAGACAAATGTCCTGATGGGATGGCTGCTTCCGACTATTAGCCTGTTGACAACCAAATTAGACAAAGCCAAGTTGCCACTGAATTACTGCAAGCCATTGGTTGAAGAATACAAATGGGCATAAAGACCCGCTTTGGCCGCATGTCAGACCATGAGTTGGTTGCCGCAACGATTCTCCTCCCCAAATTCCAAACTACACGGACAAAATTTTTTGCTGCAATCAGAATGGGTGACACAACATGGAGATAATACATTCTGACACATATTTAAACTTTAAATTGTACAAGCTAATTTCCCTCTTGTGGTAGAAGTAGTTAAGCATATGGCTGGCTTGATTGAGGAAACAAACACATACAAAGCACCATCTTTAGACCACAACCTCAAGACAATAGCAAATATTGTTGAATGTGAAGCAATGATCTCAGGTGGAGAAGATGCCATTTGCGATGTGCACACGTTTCAACAACCTTTGAAATGGACTGAATGTGTGTCATCAAAAGCCTTTAGGAATAAGAGTGAAGTAAAAAGGAATGCCCCCCAACTTCTTCCCAATGCAGAAGATGTGAGAAAAAAAACACCAGTATCTGGACACAGAGGATGGAGCGCTAACAAAAAAAGATGAACCAAACAAGAAGAACTGGGCAGAACTTGCAAAACTGACAATTTGTAAGGTGATGGTTTTCAATTTGCGAAGACAAGGGGAGGTACCCAAGATGTCCCTTACTTCTTTTACATTTAGGGATACTTTGTCAACTCATCCAGATGTAGAGCCTGCTATGTCTGACCTTGAGAAATAGCTCTGTAAGCACTACCAGCGAATTCACCTGATATGATGGCATCGATCTGTGATGTGTCTGATGAGAATCAGTTCAATTTTCAGGGAGACCAAAATCACTCACACTTCAGAGGATCAGATGTTATATCTGGCAGTTTACTCAGAGCTGCGGGGCAAACCACCCTTTTGATGAAGAAACTACTCATTGCTTCACAACAACTACTCGTCGATTTGAGTACTCGTTGAGAAGCAATGATCAGTTGTACCCGAAGCAACAAGTACTCGTACTCCTGGGTTTCTTATGAAGACATAGTTAACTTAGACTTTAATAAAAAAAAACTATGTTACTTTGAGTACAAACGATTGTTGCCTCACAACAAGTGCAATTTACTACTCGTTTACATACATTGTCCGTTGGTTTTATTTTGAAGGCCTGACTTTGCTGGTTGCCATGGTGATTAGAGCAGCATTAGAGAGTGGAGGGGCACACAACATAATTTGAGAAAGGTAATTTAATGGAGACCGCACCTCTTAAACTACTCCTGCTTTTTTTTTTTTTAAACGTACATCCAAACAACAAAATATCAATAAAATATCAATGGATAGAAAAGTCTGCTGAACACATTGATGTAGGTTTCATGTCTGCAGTCAAATAAATAATGTATGTGCAATACTGCAGGTTGGGAAAACTGGTCTTTTCTGTATTCTGTATAAATTTCTGGCCCCAGTTAACATTAGTCTCTATGGGTCAGTTGGTTGGAGTTGCTGTCACATTCAGGCTCACTGAGCCAAATCTTTAAGTCGGAGTAGGTTAGGGTTGTTCACAGTAGGATGTCTGCAAGAGCATGAATTTGGCCTAAAAATAATTTATGAAGAGTGTAGGTTATGGGAACAAGCAAAGCCTCTCTAGTAGGGATGGGCGTTTGGAAACCTGCCAGTTCGTATATCTATAACGATCAATTAATCAATTAATCACTGCATGCAAACATGCGCAAAATAAAAGATATATATACAGTACTAAGCAAAAGCCTGTTTTGACAACAGATGCTTTTATTTTGAAAGGACGAAAAGAGACTTGATCCTGTCTATCTTCAAACTCATTCGCATAAGGTGATACTGTAAAGAAGGCATGAGGTTAGTTTTCACAGTAATCTTGCATATTTGAGTGTATTTTGTGTTTGAATAAGTTTTGGATCAAATTAAACTCAAATTCAGGCCGGCAAGGTTTGATGCAGTAAGCTAGTTTTGCTCAAATTAATCCTCTTGTATTTCTGTGTTTTATAAATGATATTGCAACATTGGCTTATTGACGTACAATTGTTGGCCAAAATAAGAGAAAAATTGTTGGAATTGAGCCACAAATCTTAATTTAAATGTAAGTTAAATAGCCTAAGTCTAAATTAGTCTACCAACATGACTAATTGGTCAAAATGAGCATTTATTAATATGAATTTGGAGTTTGGAATCGAAAGCTAGCCTAGCTAGGGAAAATCAAAACTAACTACTACTACTTGATGTTGGCAAAATGTATAGGTTAAGTCTGTTTAAGATTTCCGTAAGATATGATGAACAGTTTATTTGACTAAATGTTTTATTGCCGTTTATAAACTCCACAATTCAACAATTTAAGAATACAAATTGTTTTGGGCCTACACCAGTGATAAATGAGAATTAAAATGAAAATAATGTTTCATTTTGTATAGATTTTTTTGTTGTTGCCACAGCCACAGGGAGCCACTGCAGATAGCCCGAAGAGCCACATGTGGCTCCGGAGCTGCAGGTTGCCTACCCCTAACTAGACCATGACTTTTACATGTGTAAAAATTGCCACATTTTTGAATATCATTGGATTTACAAGTCTCGAAATACTGGAGTAAGTCTACTGTGGTATTTTAATAATTTATGCCTAGTGAATCATGAGTGTTTTTAATTAGAATAAATAGCCTTTGCCTAGGTTTGAAAATCACAGTTAGAATTAGCAGACTTCCAAACCAGATTAAGCATGCATGTAAACAGAAGTTAAAAGAATTTGAAAGAGACAGAAAATGATTTGCATAATGAAATAAATGAGTCATTTTGAATGAATCACTCCTCTAAAGGCTTAAGAAATGTCTGTAAATACAGCGCTGTATGCTGAAGAGAAATGGCGATCTTGTGAAGTGTCCAAACTTCTTTTATAAAACATAGGTGTGACTAATGTGCAGATGGCGCCAACAGAGAGTTGTTTGGGCACCATCCAACTCCGATGCTGCCTCACCAGTTCTCCCATCCATCTATCCATCCACGCTTTTTGGGGGGTGATAGGCCTCACGGCCTCTCTGGCAATTGTCCTTGTCCGGGTCACCGCTATGCTGGATGCCAATCTGTCATTGCTAGCTGAAATTCCCCAACCCCACGCCTCTTTTTGCTGCCCTAAAAAGCATTTGTTATGGATTCTTCCTGTGTCTACTGCAGAAGACCCTGCTGCTCTCACTTAATTAGGTACCAGGAAAGCTGTGTGCTGAAGTGGCATGGTGACAAATGTGGAGGAATGAGGGGAGACAGAGAGGGGGAAACAAGAGTAAACCCTGTGCGATTTATAACCTCTATTTGCATAATGGGATTAATAGGACCTCTGTATATATTCAGCGATGGTTGGTGAGCAGGAATGGGGAGGGGGATCATGGCGGGGGGAATATACATCAAGGGAACGCAGGCAAGTGCAAGAATACACCTGCTTGACTGGCTAGTGAAAGGGGCGGCTGGATCACCCCCACTGTGATGTTTTGATAACATGGCCTTCAAGAGTGTGTGTGTGTGTGTGTTGGGGGGGAGACCTCCTGCTTTACCCTCACAATCCCAGGGGATGGGGAGTGGGGGTGGGTGAATCCCATTATGGTCAGATCTCCTCTTTTACCCCCCGAGTGTTGTGTGACACTTGGACCAGGTTGTACATCTCATTTATTTACCGAGGAGGCGCTGCAGGCATGCACTGTAACTGAGGCCTCGCTCAGACGGCCTGCAGTCTGTCACATGGTAAACAATGCTGGGCTGAGCACATAATCTTATAAAAACTGTATGCTCATGCCTTTTTACTCAAAACATTTTCGTACCACTTTCCAAAAAAAATGTGCCCTTTACAAAGCATTTATAGCTTGTAAATAGTGGCTTTACTATGATTGATCCATTTCTAATGCTACATAAATCCATTATGAGACACCAGTAAGGACATGTTTTTGTAAAACTCCCTGATTTGAGCATTTGGACCCTGATTTTTAAATATGTGCTGCAAACAGTTGTGTCCAGATGATTTTGACTGGGGACGACTTCATACACATGTAGGAAGCCATTACAGACAGTCCATAAATTTCCCCTCCATTTAAGGCTAAGCCTCTGTTGCAGCCCTGTCCATTGTTACAATGAAGGCACCACTCTAAAACCAGCTGCTGGAGCAGAATACACCCCTAACTCTCTGTGGTACTGTAGGAACTGAAACCCATCTGTTAGACCGCAACAATCACGTCTGATCACTGTTAATGTTCAAGTCTGGAACGTTTGTGATGTAGGTACAAGAAACTGGGCCAACGGTTTTCTATGTTTTTCAGCTAATGACCCCTTAGAAAATACTGGACTCATGTATGTTGCATGAAATCATTTGACAGTCTATTTTTTTTTTTTTTTTTACAGCCCATTAAGTGAAGAGCATTTCAAAACATACACACTCACACAGCAAGAGAATGTTTCACCCTCACTTAATAAATAAAATGTGAATTATGATCACTTTAAACAATTATATATATCATAAAAACATTTTTTTACGAAGTCATGATGTAAGTTATCGGCCAATGCAATAATTTGTGTGTGCAAATAATTAATGATTGATAAAAGTCCAATTGTTGCCATCAGTCAGTGGAATAAAACATTTTCATTAAACACATAAACAAATTCAAACAAATAAGTACACCCACACCTTGTACAATTCCATAAAATGGTGCCATATTCTCTTTCTCATTATTATTATTGTTATGAATACCTTTATTTTTTATTATTAAATAAGAGCTTCATGCTGTTGCATGTGGGTGAATGTGTATTGGTTAAACAGACAAAGTAGCACACTACAAATAATAGCCTGCCCCTATTATTAGCCAGGTCCCAAACTGATTTTTTATCAATAGAAGCCCTGGCTACTATTTGAGGAAATACGGTATGTTGTCTTTATAGTCCCTCCAGAGACATTTTGTTTGGGAAAAATTTTGAGAAGGGGATGGAAGCACATTGACTCTTTCCCTCAATGACAAATTCTAAATGTGGACTCTGCCCAACCCAGCACCGCTGCACGTGCTAGGTTGACTGGTAAAAAAGCAGTGCATCCAGCTGTGGAGCTCCGCAGCCCATAGTCTGCAGACAGCATAGTAGTTTCTGTATAATTTCTCTGAGAGATAAAGCCATGCATGTTTGATCTACCAGACTCAGACATTTGGTGCACCAAATTCATGGAACGAAACATAGGCTACAGTAATGTCTGCTACGATGTAACGGTGTGTTTCGCTCTCTGAACTAAAAATGTACTCTAAACCTGAGGTTTCAGGTTCTTTTTATCGCATCTAATTAGCCTTTCGAATATGTGACATACCTGATCTAGCTTGTCCTGTGTATGTGTGAATCTCAGATTTGAAGGAGTAACAGACGTCTACCCCCCTCAGTAGAGCAATGTGAAAACACCTCTTTAGTGAAAAGCACAGATAAAGCAGGCACACTAGAAGAATGGGTGCTGAGGGTGCTACAGCATCCCCTATTGGTGACGGGCTGTAACTGCAAGGCAAAAAAGTTCAATATTTAAAAAATATTTTTTTTGACAAGACACTGACAACGCTCAGTCACGTACAAGGATATATATATATTAACAGAGGAGACGCCCACTGACCAATCAAAATACAGAACTTCAATTAAAGTTGTTGGTATTAGTCTATGGTATTAGATTAAATGATGGCAAGTGGAATCATCCAATAATTCTGTTACAAAAGCAAGAGGATGTCTCTCTCTCTGTACTGTGGAGTTTAGTTATTGTTTCCGGTTGCTGTCCTGCTTCTGATTTGCACTTCGGTCCTGAGCTAGACTCTGTCAGTGTGTATGTGTTATAAAGTTCATGTGCCTTGTTATATTGCTCCCTATATAGCATGGCTGTGGTTCAGTCAACAATAAACTGTGTTCTTATCAGGAATAAACGTGTATTCTGTGTGTGAACTGTCCATTGCTGAATGTGGTACTTTGCTGCTTTGACATAGAGCACACAGGTGTTCTAGTTTCCTGTCAGCTGTAGTGTAAAAACGTTCTAAAATATTGTTGGCCAACCCTGACTCTCTCTCAGCACCCCCAACTGTGACTGACATGCCCCGTCTCTGGAGACATGTCACAAAGGTCCAGGTCAGACCAACCCCCTTATTACTTGATGCTCGTTAGGGCACCAGTGTAAAGTGAAACCCCTTTCTTGGTGACACGCACAACAGACAGACATTTGAGTTGCTTACAACAGTGTGACTGACATCAACATCCATGTTAGTGATGCTGGTGTGATTTTTCTTCTTTTGTTGCATTTATATTAGCTACAATGAGATAGTCTTAGACACTGTACTGCTCTCTGGGTCAATGAACACTGTGAACCTTGTACTGTGCACTGCAAAAACATGAAGCTTACCAAGTATTTTCTTCTTATATCTAGCAATTGTATCCTAATTATATTGTTTTGAGAATAATTTACCGACTGACCATAACTATATGTGCTTATCTTATTATTAGTATTATTACTATGTGCTTATTTAATTATCTTATTGTTTAAAGACTTCTTCTTTTTAGGATTGACATTGTGAGCTTTTTAATGCTTTTCAAGCTATTCACCTGTTGAATATGGTGAGTTTTTACCTAAAATATTGGTTCCAATTGAGAGTTTTAGTTACATGTAGTTTGAATGCTATTTCAAAAGCTTTTTCTACCACCAAAACATGCTCGTTTCAAGTATTCCTGGCTTATTTAAATGTCACTACAGTTGGCCTTTTTAAGCCACAATTGCTAAAAAATAAGTATGTTTGGATTCACTACTAGACATTGTTTTTTCAAGTGCCTAGATATTTTTTTTAAAGAATTCTTAAAAAGAAATATTTACTTACTGCACTGGTATGGAGTAAGACCGCTGTCAAAAAGATGTGTCCATGTTATAAGCATTCGTATTTGTAATGATAAACATTTGTGTGTAAATAAAAAAGTTGTACCCAAAATTCTGCTGTCACACACATGAGTCTGATAAATTATTAGGGTTAGGATTGTTTTTATGTGAGTATGAATCTAAAAGCTGTGAGTGCAAAGTCTTGTGAATACAACTCTAATTTCTATGACTACGAGTCTTCACTGTGAACATGAATTCAAGTTTGTGGGTACGAGTCGAAAAACTGTTGAAATGACGTCACAGACAGGTCACAGGCAGGTCACAGGGGAAAGCAATCGAACCCCGAAAAATGCGCCGAAGGATGGCTGACAACATGGACACCGTCGGGAAGCATCATCATCATCATCATCACAGGTAAAGTAAATAACACATCCAACATTTATTTATTTTTATTTAGTTGTTTATTTCATGAAATTGTACTGTTTTAAATAATATGAAGTTTATGGACGTTAAGACATTCTGCTTTAGCTTACAAGCTAACCACATGTCAGTTACTGCTTGTGTAACCAAACAATAGAATTAGTCAGAGTCCTGACAGCAGTTTACTATCAATCCAGAATGTATTTATTATATACGTGTATATCTGAGATCAGACACACAAGTGTGGTTTGCATGGGTCCAGACTAGTAATATTAATTAATAATTTAATAATTGATATTTGTTGTATTAACTTGCATGCTAATGATTGGCATACATTATTTTGCTAAAAATACAAAATTATTTTTTATGTCTGACCAGCCTATGTGGGATAGAGTACTGTATGTTGGTAAATGACTATGTTAACAAAATAATTTTGTTGTTAACTAATTCTATTGTTTGGTTACACAAGCAGTAACTGACATGTGGTTAGCTTGTAAGCTAAAGCAGAATGTCTTAACGTCCATAAACTTCATATTATTTAAAACAGTACAATTTCATGAAATAAACAACTAAATAAAAATAAATAAATGTTGGATGTGTTATTTACTTTACCTGTGATGATGATGATGATGCTTCCCCGACGGTGTCCATGTTGTCAGCCATCCTTCGGCGCATTTTTCGGGGTTCGATTGCTTTCCCCTGTGACCTGCCTGTGACCTGCCTGTGACGTCATTTCAACAGTTTTTCGACTCGTACCCACAAACTTGAATTCGTGTTCACAGTGAAGACTCGTAGTCGTAGAAATTAGAGTTGTATTCACAAGACTTTGCACTCACAGCTTTTAGATTCATACTCACATAAAAACAGTCCTAACCCTAATAATTTACCAGACTCATGTGTGTGACAGCAGAATTTTGGGTACAACTTTTTTATTTACACACAAATGTTTATCATTACAAATACGAATGCTTATAACATGGACACATCTTTTTGACAGCGGTCTTACTCCATACACTGGCAGATCATTTTACTTGTTTCGAACATGTATTTGCTTAATTCTAGTTATTTATTTTTTTGTCAGTTGGTTTTTGCAGTGTGAGAATGCTTGTGTATGTATTTCAGTGTGATAGTGATCATGTGTACTGGAAGCTTTGTCGTCCTATGCTGTAGCACTGAGATATGTTGTGAGTCCGGTGGGTAAAGCAGATTTACTCTGTGTTACTGAGAGAGGGGGAAACAATGAGTCCAAGGGATCATGCTGAAATCCCTAATGCCTCCTTCATCCTCCAGGTTGCCAGAGTGCCATCCCTAATTTAATTACCTCCCTCTGATGACAGACAGCATGTGCTGGCTGCCATGCCTGCTTTACATTTTACATACACCATTGGGGAAAAGCGCAGGCAACAGAGGCCAGCCTTTCAGAAGTGAAGAAGCCTAGCGTGAGTCTGCGTACACACAAACAGCGGCACAATCCCTTCTGAGCAGGTGAGAGCGGTGCAGATGCTCTACAGTCTGCATAAAAAATAAGCCCTTAATTACCACCCAGTCTGTCTCACTCTTCCTCTGTTCCTCTCCCTCCCCCTCGTCCTCGACTGCTTTGTCGCAATGCACTATGGTTGTGACGCTTGCCTCAAGGCTGGTGATTGCGGTGCGGGGCTCCTCTGAGAGTCTTCCCCTGTTATTATCCTTAAACAAGCAATTACAGCCGAGTCCCCAAGTGGAGCAAAATAGAGAGGACACACCCATAGAAAAGCTCTAGGTTGCTCAGACAACGAATAGCAAAGCTCTCCTGGGCAATTTTGTTTCTGGAATTGGCTGCATGCTCCCACCAGCGCTGTGATGACAGAAGAAATGCTATGGTTAGCATAAAAACCAGCATGCGAGAGAAAAGAAAGCAAAGTTTAAATAGCAGCGCAGAAAACAACACAGACAGATTGCTATGTTTGACATACGGTTGCGAAACACATTTCTGTATTTTTTCAACAGGCATCGCAGTACTTTTCCTTCTGTCTAGTTTTTTTTGGAGAACAGCAAATGAGCAGGCAGCAAAGGCTTCAGGAGGGGCAGAGCTAGTTAAGATGTTATGCAGTTGGGGGACAAACTTGGAGCCTGAGAAGGCCCCTGGAGCTAATATAATGGTATTGTTGGAGCTGAGGTGAAGCAGAAGGGACGAATGTTTTCAATGACCTCACATCTGAAAAACCTGCAAAGGTAATTTAAAGCCACAGAGAGATTAGAATGACTGGTTTTACAAACATTATACCATAAGAGTACCATTAGGAAACTCTTTCTATGAAACTTGTTTCTATAATGCATTACAACACATTATGAACATATTTATGTTTTATAATGTGGCTATAGTGCTGTATTATCCTACTAATAAGCACTTAGGTTATATATAATGCTTTATTACAGTCACCATAACTAATTATGATGTCAGTGTCTAATTAATTATGAATATACTTGTGTTACGGTTAGGGATGGGTACCTTTCACATTTGAACCGATACGGTACCGATACCCGGCACCTGGGAATCGGTATCGGTACTCAACGGTACCAATTTTCGGTACTTTTGCCTTTGTTTATATGGTAATAAATGTTAATTTGTTTAAAAATAAAATCTCAATTTTTCAATTCAACATATTTATTTCTCAAAATATAAACGTTAAAAAAATACCAAAACAATATAACATCCAGGATGAGCAGTGCTTTATTGTTGAGTGAACGTGCATTTTGTAACATGAAGGTTGCAGTTATCAAAGGATGCCGGAATAGAGGTTGGGAGGTGGATGACGCTGTCAACACAGAGGAGCAGTCTCAGGTTGCAAGTGCACGAAAAAAAGAAAGAAAAAAAGGTTGCAAGTGCACGTGTGATTTGTTGTGATGACGTCGTAGCTGTGGGGCGGAGCACCGGTCAGACAGTATTGTGGGCATGGCATGGTTGGAATAAACAAAGTTGAGTCGGGCTGCTCTGTGCACATATCGAGGATGATGCAGGAGTCCGAGGGATTTAATTTCAGCGAGGCAGTTTGGAGTAAAGTGGCAGGTAATATTCCTGAGTTGAAGAGCGGAGTATTAGTGGAGGATCAGAGATGCAGCAGCTAGCTGCTAGCTGTTAATGACTGGTCTACAGAAGAATGGAGAGAGCAAACGGAGTAAGAAAGGTCCAATCTGGAGGCAGACGAAGGCCAAGCCCGGGTAGAGACATTGGAGAGATAGCAGCTGGCGGCTAGCAGGCCGAGAGCCGGCTGTTCGTCTCTGCGCCGGGTTGAAAGAGGGCAGCAGCTAGTGGCTAGTGTCCGCGGTGAGCAGACAGGACCAGACGAGGAGGTAAATAAAAAATTAAAAAAATAGTGCGATCGTCAGCATGCTTGTTAATCAAAGGCGTCAAATGAAAACAGGTTGAAATCAATGATCAGTTTAAAGTTAACGCTGTTTAGGTACCGAAACATGGCACCATTTGATTTTACATGAATCGGTACTCGGTAGTACCAACGGAATTCGGTCGGTACCTATAAAAGTACCGAATTCGGTACCCATCCCTAGTTACAGTGTGAATTTTGTTAAAAGCATGCATACATATTCAGATTGCTTTATAACAATAATTGTCACACACTTCAAGGCATTTTGTAATGACTTATGAGGTTGCGTTTGATGCAACATATTTGCTGGCTTCAAGAGGCATTTCATCATAAAACTAGATGATAATTTGATCATCTCTTAAACCTAACTGTTTATATTCACAACTAGTACCAACCAATAAGAGACATAACCATGAGACAAGACAAGCAGTAAACAACGGATTCACATTACCTCTGCCAAGAACCAACACACTTAGGAGAACAGTCATGTATAGAGCGGTTGCAGAGTGGAACAGGCTTCCATCTGAGCTCTTATTACTGGAGAGCAGAAGTAGTTTAAAAAAAAAACTGAAAAAGATTACTATAGAAAGGTGAATGTATAGGGTCTGACTTCTTGTTGTTTTTGTTTTGCTGTGTTTGTTAGCTTTTGTTTTTCTGTTTCATAAGCCAGGTTTTGATTTTGTATGTTTTAAAAACTGTTTTTAATAATTTCTTTGAATTGTAATCGGTATTCCACTTTTTGGTAAATTATTGAATTTAATATTGAAGTTTTTTCTAATAACTGCCAGAGATTCTAGATTCTAATTGTGACTCTGTATGCTTTTACTATGTATTTCAATTGTATCCTGTTTGAGGACCCCAGGAAGAATAGCCATTACTCCCACAACGGAGTGATGGCTAATTGGGATCCTAATAAATAAATAAATCCAAGTCTGTTCGATGTGTGTTGCCGTCTTCGTGTCATTGGCCTCCTCGATACGGTCTTCCCAAGGCACAGTAAGTTCCAAGAGAATGACCTGCTTGGAGGCTGCTGAGCTGAGCACAATGTCTGGCCTTAGCGTTGTTCTGGCCACTGCTTCTGGGAACTTCGGCTGCCTCCCCATTCTTCCAGTCTTGGGCCATTACCAACAGGCCCTTGTATGTAGCATTAAATTATATAATAAAAAATATATAATTGTTATTATTATGAATAGTAATCAAAATATACTGCAAACACCAACTTAGATTTCCAATGGATAATATGTAAATATATATATTAAATTAATTCAAACAGACTGTGGTCACAAACATATGGATAAAATCTTGGAATAATTGACGGCCTTGCAAAGGCAATTGGATTGATCTGGAGACCAGTATGGATAAGACGGGTAGCCATGTAAATTGCATGTGGCCTCTCGCCTAAGTCCAAAATTCCAATCTTATGTGGCCCCCCTCAACAGCTCTGGCCTCAAGGCCGTTACTGGAAAAACAAATTCCCCTGGAAGTAAACTACAGCGAAAGGCTCTCACACTCTACCACCACTCCTCCACCTCCTACAGACACCTGTTGACTGTCTGCTTCTGTCTGGTGCCTGACCAAAGCTGTCTCCATGGCAACTGCTGTGTTATCGCTTTGACATTCCGGCAAACTAAGACACTGACTGATTGGGTTGCCAGGCGAGGCAACTCACCAGGCTTACACGCGAACTCCTACACATATACAGATATGCAAACACCCCCCACTTACCCACCATCCCACGCCTTCGCCGCTTTGTACCCTCTGTGTGACAAGCGGGTCTGTGACCAGCGCCTCACTCCCCTCCCCTGTGGCATGTCATTCGTTATTTCATGTTGAAAAGTGTATTATGTGCTTATGTTGCTCCTCCTCTCTCCCCATGTTATGCTGTGTCTCTTTTTTCGGTTGGGAGAGGATGCTGGCGCTGTTTGTTTCACCGCTTCTCCATCTAAAGTTTGTTGTATGTATGTTTATGAATATGTCTATTGCCTGTTAAGCATCTTTGAGTATCTAGAAGAGCGCTATTGGGGAAACCAGAGACAGTTGTAACACTTTTTGCAATTTTCAGCAAAACATCAAAAAACATTTACACTGGAATAACCAATTTGTTAAATTATAAACTTCATTCTGTCAGCTGCTGAAATAATGTATTTATGTAGTTTTATGAAATATGTACAGATTGCAAAACTGCTTTTAATACAGTCTTTCCACTGTTACAACCGTCCCAGTGTACAGTTCTCAACAACAGAGAGAGAGGGGGTGGGGGGCTCAGTAGGCCTAGTCCGAGTCACAGTTGTGGCAAGTGTAAAAATCCCTTCCATCTGTGCAGTCCTTGTGTGCCCAGGCTTTACAGGACCAGCACTGGAGCCAGACCTCCCTTGGCCTGGAGAAGCTCTCTCGGCACACAATGCACGATTCATTTTCATCATCAGATGAGTCCTGAATTTTCTGCTTCTTGGGTTTGGATTTTCTTTTCTTTTTTTTTAGCTGCAGACCTGCTTTTCTCAGCTTCCAGTTGTTTTTTCACGGGAGTATCTGTAAGGACAGCGCTTTCCCTTCTTTTCCTGCCCTTTGTCGTCTGCTTTCTTGGGCCATCTTTTGGGTGTGGACAGATGGACTCGGGTGAAAAAGTTGTGTCCATAGCAGAGGATGATGGCTCAGGCTCAGGCTCGGACACCACACATGGTTTGACGGGATGATGCTCCAAGTGGCATGGAGGATGCCACCGTTGCCACATTGGGTGATGGAGTTGTAGAGGAAGATGGAACCTCTGGTGTCACTGCTGGCTGTGGGCGGTCTGTGACTAGGGATGGTGCAAAGTCACTGTCACTGAAAACATTCCTATTAAAAGGCCAAATTCCGGTGCATGCAAACCCTGCCTGAATATTTGCCGTGATGCAGCACGGGGAAGGGCATTCTTCACAATGCCTGGAAGATCATAAATGGTCATTGTGGCTTCTGGATGAGCTTTCATCCAGCTGTCACAGCAGTTGTACAGTGGCCCATATACACTGCTATCCAAGGGCTGCAGCTTAAGGGAACAGTGTGGGGGGAATGAGAGGAGGACGATGCCATGGCTCCTGCAAAAATCAATCCCCTCCACAGAAAGGTGGGAGGTATGGTTGTCGAGAATTAGCAGCACTTTTGACTCCGGTGAGGTGTGAGTCTGGAAGTGTTTGAGGAAGACCAAAAAGTCCTCCCCTTGCATCCACACAGACCCATTTGCTGTACCAATACAGCCAGGAGGGCCATTACTGCTAAAGGTTCTGCAGAGGTGACTGCACCTACTTGCTTGACTCCCTTTCTGACCACAATTTCTTCAGGATTTTGCACTATGTCAAATATTATTTTATGTAGTGCTTTTATTCTGTAATGCTTTTAATTTGTAAGGCTGTGAGCCTCTGGAAGGTGTTTCTAAGGGAGATATAGATAATTTCCACCACACCTGTTTCATCCATGTTCCAGATGTCCTGTGCAGCAAATCTGTGTTTGTCCTGGACAGATACATGTTGTCAAAAAACGTATTGACGTTAGTCTCATTGAAACTCGTAGCTTCTGAGAGGCTTGTAGCCTGAGGGCTTCTTGTTAGCAGAGTTAACTTAACAGCTCCAGATTAAAGTGGCGAGATAAGCAACACCGAACAAGAACAATCAGAGTGAAACACTGAGATTTGCTGTCTCTGTGTCATCATGACATCAACCACTTGCAGCTGTGTCTGATGGCCCTTTTATTCGACACGCCCACAATCAATCAATGCCGGAACGCAAAATACATGACCAATAAACAATACACAAAAACATCACGTTTGCCCATCATACATGAAAAACAAAACAAATAACATTTAATAAGTGAGAGCATTAACTCAACACTTCTTATGGAGTGTGATGGGTGCCTCTTCAAAAATGTTGTGAACCAGTCAGCTCCAGCCATCCCGTTCTCTGCCCTTGTTTCGGGGTACCTGCAACTGTAGGTCTTTGCCAAATCATAGGCAAACTTCCGGACCTAAATTATTACTGTTAATTAGTGTAATACACAACAAATGTACACAGCACTCAAGCTTAATACATATCTAGCCTACCTCCTTTGGGCTCAACCCATAATACAAATCAGCTGCCTGCATCAGGTAGTCTCTTAAGAAGAGCTCCTGCTCTAGCGAGAAAACCATTTTCGGAGTCTAGTATTCAACTCTGGGAAGTGTCTTTGATCCCTGGCTTCTCTTATTGTGGAATCAGTGCAGGGTCACGTGGCAATGCCATATGATTTGGCCACTCCCCTGACTGACTTTCCCTGCCTGATTTCATCAGAAGCCCCTTCCAGCACAGGAAATGGGACTCCTCTGTCTGTCTTCCTCTTTCTGATATTTGGCATTGTGTAAGCAATCACGTTTCCACTGACTGTCCTTTTATAAAAAAGATAAATAACTTAAAATGTGATTTGATGATATTTTGCATTTGATTTGCAATGCACAGTGCACATTTTCCTTTAATTTGCACTTCAAAGGGAAACTATGCTGTTTCTTAGCTTAATTTACCTTAACTTAATAGCTTCAGAGTCATTGGAATGGTTATATGACTTTTTCTGGGGTGAACGGTGGCCGTCTCGCTTCCTTTTAGCATCTGTGAGCGGAAAAACCAGCCAACTTTGGGCATGTAAGAAAACAGCAAAGAAATTGCCACAACTGCATAGTTTCCCTAGCCTGTTTACCAGCCATTGATTTTTCTGTAGAGGAGGCATGGTTTACGATCCTCCAGAGCCGTTTATTGGGCGCTACGAATGTCCATCATAACATCTGTACGTAGTTCTTAGCCAATCGTATCAGTTATACCAGATGACGTATGAACGACAGAAATTCGAGGAAGCATCGAGCAAGAAGACGACTGATGTTTACATAGCCAGACTAGCCCATCTCTACTTTGGGACTAAAATGCTCAATTCTGCTTCTGCAATGTTTTTCTGCAGCATGTTGTGGCTCTGGCTGCTCACAGTCTACCGGCAGTGTTGGTGTGTGTCTCTGTGAGAGAGTGTTGCTTGCTGCTTTGCTTCTCCAGTTCTCTCTTTCTGCAAGATTTATTTTTACCCCTTATTCCCCCCTCATGTCATTCAGCCACACACATCCGTAGCAGCTTGTCCATTGCCCATAGAATCAGTGGGTTTCTCGGCGGCTCCGCTGTCCCCCGGCTCAATGCAAGATCACCAACGTTACAGCAGTGAGCGGTAGTGGGGCTAGTTGGTAGATTAGGCTTTGGCCAAATCCTGTCAGAAGCAAGAATAAACTATCTAGAACACTGTCTACAGCTAGATGGAAAGAGAGCTTCACGTCTGCTGCAGCCATGTTGGATCCGTAAGAAAACTACAAAACTACAAGTTTCCGTCTGTCAAATAGTACGCGTAGCCTTATAATCTGGTTGACATTTGGAGGCTCCTTAGTCCCACAGCGAGAGACTTTTCCTATTTTTCAGCCGTTCATAAATCTTACTCAAGGATTGATTATTTTATATTGGATTATAATTTATTGTCACAAGTCAAGGATTGCACTTATCATAACATTCTCCTTTCAGACAATGCCCCAGTTTCCTTAAAGCTTTACCTGAACCATAAACGATGAGGATTTACTTGGCGGTTAAATAATACTTTACTGAAAGAGAAGCAATTTTGTTCCTATCTTTCAAACAAAATAGGTCTTTACATTGACTCTAATGATAATGGTGAAGTTAGCGACTCCACACTTTGGGAGGCCATGAAATCTGTCCTCAGGGGTCACATCATATCTTATGAAGCGATGGAAAAAAGAAAATCTAAAGCTAGGTTAACTGAAATAGATAGTCAACTATCTGATCTAGAAGCACTGTATAGAGTGGATAATCAGCCTGAAGTATTGAAGAAGATCTCAGCATTAAGATATGAGTACAATTCTATATTATCCAAAAATGTTTCACGTTTGTTGGCCCAAGTAAGACAAAAGTATTTAGAGTTTGGTGATAAGCCTCAAAGGTTACTTGCCCGCCAGTTAAGACAGTCTCAGGCATCCAGGTCCATACATACATACTTTTAGAGGTTTTTGTTTATGGCATCCATCTTAACTATGACCATGGAATATTGTTGTAATCCAAGATGTGCTGTGTTCTGTATGTTATGTGACCTTTGTTAAGTGTTCTTTTTTGTGTGTTTTGTTTTGTTTTGTCTCTTGAAAATGAATAAACATATTTCTTAAAAAAAAAAAAAAAAAGTATGCGTCATCGTCTTGTCATCCCTCCCTGTTCTGTGGTTGGATCCCTAAAACAGGGCTAAGAAACAGCCATGGACACCAGACCCTTTCGCAGTTCGAAATTAAATCGAGCATGCAAGGCAGTATGGGTATACCCAGGCTATAGTTTCCCTTTAATACCAATATTTGAAACTCTATCCCTAACCTTAGCTAGTTTTTAAAATGTAAATGAAACTTGGTTGATGATGCAGCATCATCAGCCATGTTTTCATCTCATGTGAGCTAGCTTGATTGCTAGTTTGACACTTGTTAGCCATTTCTATTTTTAGCTTACAAAACAGTGATTCTAGTAATACTTTTGAATACTTTGAATTCATGGACATTTGATCTTATAACAGTATCCAAAAAAGTACATCAGAAAGAAAAGTATTTTTCTTACCTCAAAAACAACCTTTCCGTCAGGAAGTTTCAAATGTGGCTCCCTTTATAGTAAGAATGGAGGGACACTAACCAAAATTTGCTCTAAGGAGACTTTGTATAACTGTAAAAGAATAACATCTTCTCTTGCAGCATTAATGTGCCCATTAGTCTTTTCAACGTGAGTGATATAATAATAACAAGCAGTACTGAACGGGCCCTCGCAGAATGGAGCCGTCGGAGGAGGGCATGTCGGGGTAGGGCACGTCGGGGGAGGCCACATCGGGCGTGGCAATGTGGGCTCAGTCCCTATGCGTCCCAAATGGCGTGTCTCCTACCACTGTGCTCGGGGTAGGTGTAAAACATAATACTTGCTGTAGCCAGCAGGGGGCGCTATGACTGTGTGTCAATATTGACATGTGGGTGTGTCCAGGGCTGGCCCCTCATCATGTGTGAGAAATTTGGGACAGATTGGACAATGTATGGTCAAGTTATACAGTCTCGTGTTAGATGGCGAGACGCCATATTTTGCTGCCATGCCACGCCCACATAGTGTGACCGTCGGTAAAGATTTATACAACTTTTGATCCCAAAGGCCTTGTGATGGTACTGACCAAGTTGGAAGAGAATTGAGTGAAATCCGTAGGAGGAGTTCGTTAAAGTATGTGGCATGGAAATGGGCAAAAACAGCAGGAAACGCCATTTTCGATCCAAGATGGCCGACTTCCTGTACGTTTTACGGTATAGGTTCTTGAGACTTTTTGGTGCGTCTTCCCATGATACATGTATGTACTAAATTTCGTGCCTCTACGACATTCCTGTGCGAGGGGCTGAATTTTCTTGACTTTCAGGGGGGCGCTGTTGAGTCATTTTGCCACGCCCATTCCCGGGACCACTAGAATACGTAAATTTCAGTGGAGATTTATGTATATTCCAAAATTGGTGAGTTTTTGAATATGATAAAGCCCCCAAAAAGGCGATTTTAATTCCAGAAAAATAATAATAATAGACGGACCAATTACAATAGGGTCCTCGCACCGTTAGTGCTCGGTCCCTAATAATACATTTTATTTGTAAAGCACTTTTCATTGGTATAGTTGGTAATCATGTAAATAAATCATATAGCAACAACATAAAGTTGGACATTTTATGTGTATTTCACTGTCTTTGAGTTGCTCTCTTGAGTGTCTTATTTTAATCTGCAGGTGTGAGGCCTTCAAGAAAGCCCTCTCAAATCAACACAACAGATGAGTCATCTGAGGAAAAGGATCATTAAGACTCCTCTGCCCTTTGACTGACTCTTCAGAAGAGGCAGTGGATTGGATGTGAAAAGGAAGAAAATTGTGAATTCTGCGAGAGATGAGAAAGATCAGAAGTGAGAGTTTTTGTGTTCTCTAGCATCCCTTCTGATAATGACTAATGATAAGACACACGGTGGTCAAGTAATTGAATGGCTTGAACAGAATTGTGTACTTTTATTGGGGCATACATACATCCTACTATCACAGCTGTACAAAAACTTAAACAAATGAAAAACACCAGTTTTATTCTTCTATATCAAATAAACTGTGCAATAAACATTTACTTCATTATGATATGATAAAGCAGATTTCTTTCTATTGCCTGTTATTCTTTTTCACTCCACTTAAAACAAACAATGATTACTTATAGTGACTAATAAACAGCTGGTAATGGATTACATATGCTAAAATAAAGGGATTTCATTACTTTACTTAGAGCATCCAATGACCACTTACAGTGACTTAAAATTACTTATTATTATTATTTTACTAATTATTATAATACGTTTATAAAGTGTTAATGAATAATTATAATGTATTGCAACTGAGCTTTTGATCTTTGCAAACACAGTGAGAAGCCAGCAAATATAAGGTTTAGGGTTAACCCTAAGTTATTATAAAATACCTTGAAGTGTGTGATAATTATTGTTATAAAGCAATCTGAACATGTATGAATGCTTATAACTATATGCACACTATAACAATAATTTATATTATAAATATATTGTCGTGGCAATTTTGACCACAAAGCACTCAATACTCTGTTCAGCAAGTTTTATTAGCACATTCGTATTCCATACACCGCACAATTCCGAATGGCTCTTTTACAGTACAACAAAGTCCCGTACACCGCTCGACTTATATCTGTTGTATTTCCCAGCATTGATTCTTCAGCAAGCCTCAATGTGGCCCTATCTTTCTGCCCTATACATCACATCAGGACAGAGCCCCCTGGTCTGCATGTTCCCCTCTCTCATGGTGTTATCATTGTTAAGTTCACAGAGTCTGTTCCCACAATGCCTTGTGTCTTGAATATCAAGTAGGTCGCCGCCTACTTCATGTCCCACCATGCAGGAAACACCAAATTTCCTTCACAATATACATAGTTAATTATAGACACTGGCATCATAATAAGTAATGGTTACTGTAGTGCTTACACTACGATTATAATTATATTTGTGCTTTATAACACGTTATATATATTATTTCACAAGTATGTTCATAATGTGTTGTAATGCATTATAGAGACAGGCTTCAGGATCCAGGGGTTCATATGTACTTATACAAAGGGGCTGAACTTCTTGTCAAATAGCTGAATGAACTTACTAACTGTAGTGGTTATTTGTAATTATCAGTAATCATGTGTTTATATTTATATATAATTTATAATGAATTCAGGCTATAAAACAAAATGTGTTACTAGGTGTACTTTTGAATAGATTATGTGAATTCTCAGTATATTGCTCCCCTCTTTTCTAACATACTATACAATTACTGTATAATATGTTTACTCTTCAGTTTGTTTGGAGAGAGAACATTAAAGAACAATGTCTCCTTTACGGTTGTTTATGTCTTAAAGCTGTGGGAGTCAGAATTATTTCCCATTCTTATGGGAAAAGCTGTGCTATATGTATGTATATTTCTGGAGGGAAAGTGCTGTTGGAGCAGCTCTGTTCCTTAGCCTCTCCTTGTCAGTCTCTGTTTCCTACATAACACTGTGTGCTGTGGTCTGGCAAACATTGGTGCCAATTTAACCATTGCCCTCTTTAGCATGTATTCCCTCTTCTCCTGTTTGGTTCCTTAAAGTTACGTCACAGGCATTACCTCACTGCACAGTGGAGCCTAGTCTAAACACAGTCACTGTGATGTTGCCATAACAATGTGTTCAACTGGCTCTCAGCTCAGTCTGGCTTGTTCATCACCGAGGAAGTCCATCATTTATAAAGCTGTAATGCCTCTCACCCGAGAGGCCGCAGGTCTCCACACTGCCCACCCCTCCATCGCTGCAATGACGACAGATTGTTTCTCACGAGGAAAGCCATATATGCTTTCACCAGATGTGCTGTATGAAATAGTCAAATGGACCATGGAAAGCTCTTTATAAAACTAATAATAATACCAATTTGTAAGAGAAGTACTTCAGGGGCTCAACTCGACTAAAAATGCATTTACTTTTAGCCCTCTGCAAGTCCTGTTCAGTTTGTAGATTCTAGATGAGGAGGGCAGATTTTCATGTTGAAAAGGTAAGACAAAGCAAAGTTGTTATTTCTATCCAAAGTCTTTTAAAATATTGTACAGCCAACAGGAGTGCTCCAAAAAGTCAGAAAGCTCAAATACAAAGACATGACGTTCCCACACCCCCACTGGATCCATCCAGTTTCTACTGCTTTTCCAGGGCTGGGCCACTGGGTGATCCCTCTCCACAGCACATTTTCATGAGGGTATCCTGAGGCATTCCCAGGCCAGATGCAATATATAATCCCTCTTGCATGTTCTAGGTTTACAGGGTCCCCTCCTTGATCTGCCGTCACTGGCTTAACTATCGACGGTACAACCGGTGCAATGCATCGGGGGCCCAGACAATGGCAAGGGGCCCACTTTATTGGCTTTGGGCCCCATTGTTTAATGGGCACACACAAACATGAACAGCCATGAATTAATTTACCTCTGTAGCATGAAATGGTAACCCTTATGAGTTTGGACCATAAGTGTCGCATTTACAGCATATTTGGAAATTATGAACAATTTATTATTAATGATTAAAATATTACTAAACCAGCATCCAATTTCATTTAATATTCCAGGTTGTGCTTTAAAAAGTACAGTGCCCAAGGACATTGGCCGCTGTTGTTCGTGAGAGTCTACATAACATCACATTTTCCATCAGTTTAGCAAAATAGTTGGCCACCTGAGTTAGAAAAACATGTTCAGCAAACCAAAACAGAAAAGTGGTTTGGAAAAAAGAAAGGAGAAAAGAGAACAGGAAGAATGCTTGGCAAAACTTTTTCACAGTAGCTGGATCAACGCCTAACGTTAAGCTGGAGGCTAATGTCCAGAGCCTACCACCACAGCCTCAGATGTCAGACTCTGACCCAGCCAGTGATGGTCCAACAACTACCCACTAACAGATATCCTCAGATAGGAGACTGCCATGTTTCTCCTGACACCAGTACCAAGAGCTTTATCATAACAACCGATCCATGTAGACCTACTATGCAATTCCCCCGTGCAAACTGTTGTTTGTTGTTGATGGAAACGCCCCTTTTTACAGTGACCCACGACGTGAGAGATTGGAAACTGGTCCAACCATCAGCTGTGATGGCTGCTTTTTTGACATGTTTCAGTGTTGCTCTTTTCAAAACCAAGCAGGGATCAAGTGGTTTGTTAAAGTGTGTCTGTTTGGTGCATGGTATTTTGAGTTGAGTCTTCATCATCTCCCTGCAGAAAATATGGGAATACAGGAGAAATAACTACACTGGTTAAAACCACATGAAACTTTTACAATTCTAGGTTTCATCTGAGCAGATTACCAGAAAATATGCAGCAAATTAACCTACCGAAATTCAAATCCTTCCCCTAAAATCTGGTCACTGCTCTGTGACATTCGTTTTTTCTCTCCTCTGTCATTTTACCCTTTCCTGCCTCGATGAAAGAGGTTGCTTAAGGTGCACAAGAGCTACCTGCTGCTGCCTCTGAGCCAGTGTGAGAGCCAGCCTTTGAGCTAGCATGTCATCGTCATCTTAATGTAATTATAGGAGATTCATATGGTTAAAGGGGGTTAACATGATGCTAACACTAACACAACAGGCAGGACATGGAGGAGTTAAAAGTTATTTGACTTATAAAGCAGATGACACCGAGACGTTAACTTCACTCCTGCTTTTACCTGGATGAGTCTTCCCTTTGCTAGCGTATGAAACACGTTACACTTTTGCGAGTAAATTGCATGCTGGGTCGACAGATGCTTCTGCATATTGGGAGAAGTCCCCCCATTTGACAAACTTAAAGCTTTGCAAGTGTTGCAAGTATCATTTTAAGTATCACCTTTTATCGTGAAATACAGCCAAACTCTAGAGTTCTTCTTCCTCGACGCCATGTTGAAAGTTCAGAAACAAGACACACTTTCCCGTGTGTTATGTCATCAGACATAGAGACATAGAAGGAACTGATAAGTGGAATTGTCAAGTAGGCAGACAAACAATTCCGAGGAATTACTGTTCTCGATTCCCATCCCTAGTAATGATGAACAGAATGACGGGTGTGATGGATTTTCGTGGATAGGTAGACTTGGGTATAATCGGCATAGCAGTGAAATTTTAGTCTTTGATGCTGTATGATGTGACCAAGGGGTAGATGCACAGGATGAACATGATGGGACCAAGCACTGAGCCTTGGGGGACGCCATGTGTAACTGGGATGATATGGGATTTGCAGTTATTGACGGAGATATAGTGAAAGCTGTCGGACAGGTAGGATTTGAACCATGAGAGTGCTGAGCCAGTGATGCCAATGCATGAATGCAGGCGACTAAGGAGGATGGGTTGGAATGGTGTTGAAAGTGGCGAAGAGGTTAAGGAGGAGGAGAATGTTGAGGGGGCCAGAGTCAGAAGCGAGTAGGAGTTTGTTGGTGACTTTAAGTTGTTCGGTTTCGTTGCTGTGGTGGGTACGTAAGCCAGATTGGAATGTGTCATATAGTTGGTTGGAGTGGAGGTAGTGCTTGAGTTGAGCAGCGACGGAATGTTCTGGTATTTTGGAGAGAAATGGGAGATTTGAAATGGGTCTGAAAAGCATAATTTATGTGATGTCAGCAAGCTTGAAACTAGAGAGAATAGTACCAGAGTTGAGGGAGGAGTTTAAGATGTCAGTTATGAGTGGGGTGAGACAGGGGAGGCAAGCTTTGACAAGCATTTATGTAAACAGAATTGTACTGTTGTCAAGATGGTGCTAATTATAACTACTTAATATACTGTTGTGGTTTCATTTATAAATGTGTATAATCACATTTAATTGATCATGTTTTTATGTTAAATTGTGACCTGAAAACTAACTAAAGCTGTCTTCTAAATGAAATGGAGTAAAAAGTACAATATTTCCCCCTTTAATGTAGTGGAGTAGAAATATAAAATTACATATTTGGAAATACTGAAATAAAGCACAAGTACTTCAAAATTGTACTTAAGTAAAGTACTTATAGTTACATTCCACCACTGGAGAGTTAGACCTCAGTATGTCGTGGAGAACACTCGCTCGGAACAGAAGCGCCAACCACAGCAACATGTGACGGTCTTTACACTTGTTGCTCTTCCACCATTGCCTACACGATGTTACAGTTGTGCCTACAGCCCTTCTTCCACTGTAATTGTAGCTAACATGGAAGCCAAAGTGCTCTCATACATGTAATTTAAATGATGCTGGAGACTTCTCAAATTCAACTCCTCCGTTCGCCATGACTGCAACTCTGCAAGTCCGGATTCATCACCAACGTTCATGTGATCAAATACAACTGGATTTTTTCCAGACTAGAACAGCACGCATCTCTCTTTTCTCTGTAGTTTCACTGCAACGTTGCATTGAGATTTAGAGAATTATTTCTTTAAAAAGAAACAGCAGCAGTAAAACTGTATTCACATTTTTGCAATTGATTGGGATTGGGGTTAAGCACACTGAGAATACTAATACTAATATAGAAAAATACATTGAATCACATCACTGCTTCTACTCTACCAGCCAATGCACATCTCTATAGCACAGTGAATGTACTTTCAAACTAAATCTTGTCCAAAAGTAGCGAAAGCAAGTATGACTCTGAAGACATTGATTAAATGAGGCATATGTATAAAACATGTTACACATCGAGAACTACAGTATCCATTATGTTCACCACTCTTTGTCTGTTCTTCACCCCTTTTTACATTACATTTTTACATTTTCATTTCATTCATTGTTAATATAAAATGTTTGCAATTTAAGTACATTAACAGCTTGTGTACTTAATTTACTTCTACTTGGATATTGGAGCAAGTAGCCACTTTTCTGTTTATCAGTTCTTAGGATTCGTATGTGACGTCATGTTGTTTTCAGATGAATAGGGGTGTCAGACCACCAGAAGCAGGATTCAGCCCTACTACCTGCTTTCTGTGTGAATAGAAATCCAGATCCAGGCTCTGGCAGCCCCACACACACACACACGCACACGCACACACACACACACACACACACACAAACACAAACACAACCACCACATCCCCAAACCCTACCAGGCCCTGGGAGTGCACATCCAACTCAGCCGGCCCTCTGCTGTCTCCCCTCGTCTCTACTTTCCCCCCTGGCCCCTAATTGCTTTTTGCTTTTATTCTCAGTGTGAGAAGTTTGACAATGTACATAAATGAAATTCCAGAATAGCAGCGGGATATGGAAAGAGCACATGTGGAAGTAGTTTGCCACTCTTCTGGAGAAGACTGGGAATCTGCAGTTTTATAGATTTGTTCTGAGAAGAGAAGGATGCCGCTATTAAAGCTCAGGATGCATGTCAACTTGTGTGTGCATTACCGGGATTAAATGCTACGGTGGCCCAGAGAGCTCAGTGGACTGCTAATTAGGAAAATACATGCTAATAGACAATACACATCTTCAATGCAGCTTTTATAAAAAAAAATGCTGTAAATAGAGAAAACAACCAATTACAACACAGCATTTTTTTCTGTGTGCTCGTGTCAGGTGAAATGTTTTACTTATTTACTTGTACCGTATTTCCTCAATTTAAAGCCTGGTCCCTATTAATGACCGGCCTCATTTAGTAACCGGGTGTAAAAAAATTTTTTAGTAAATAAAAGCCGGCTTCTTTTATAAGCCGGGTGTCTTACCGGTGTTATGTCAAAGTCTCCCGCTGTCCTAGTCATTCTCTGTAAAGTCCAGTCGTTTACACACGTTCTTCTGGGCTTTTTAGTAGTTTGGACATTTTAAATCCTGCTTCAAATGAACATTCAGCGTGCTGTTCATTGTTTGTTTACATCCGAGTACTTCCAATATGGCCGTCATCCGGGTAACTGGCTACAATGCGCTGTGTAAAACACTCTAAAAAGTGCTGGTCAGAGCTGCTCTGATTTTCTTTTTTTAATAAAAGCCTCCTTCAAATAATAGCCTACCCCTATTATTAGCCGGGTCCCAAACAGATTTTTTATTAATAGAAGCCCCGGCTACTATTTGAGGAAATACGGTATGTTGTCTTTTTGCGTTTTCTGAATTTGCAGTGCGTTGAGCCAGGGACGTCACCAGGAGTGAAAGACAGGGGGGCTGAGTCCCCATGTAATGCATAACTATGCTCTCAAAGTCTGTCACTCTGGTCAATGAATTGACGGATATATTGGTACAACTACATTCACTGACATTAACTGGTTATAAACAACAACATTCTGTGGGGACTGATGTTGTTTCAAAACACCAAAAGAACTGTGGATAGCTAGCTAGGTTAGTAGTTTTTTGTATTTTGTATTCATGCAAGACAAGCCTTTTCCAAAGCTAACCATGAACTTGACAGTCTAAAGTTGTGTTAACCGTTCCTGCTTCAGCTCCCTGACCGAAGTAAGAAAGCACAGGGGAGACTTGTTTACCTCCAGGCCAAAGTTGATGTTGCTCACTTCTGGGTTAACCCCACCCTTCACTTGTAACAAGGTTAAAAAGTGAAGAAGCTGCAGACTTTATTAACTTACAACTGTGACGATACTGCACATTTACTGCTAAACTGTCCACTTTTACTGCTTTCTGCCGACCCACTCTCTCTCCTTCACTCACTCCATACACACATAAACTGCCCTGCCTCTTAAAGGGGCCACGCCACTTTTATAACACAAAGTTAAGCAATAAAAAAATATATATATTATTATTATTATTATTATTATTTAGGGGGGCTTAGGAACATTTTAGGGTTCAGCCCCCCTAAAATAGGCCTCACAACATCCATGCGTTGAGCTCTAAGGACCTCTGTACCATCTTTGCCTTTTAGGTCTTTGTTTAGCCTAATCTCAAAAACGTTAGTATAGGTCGTGTACAGGCAGCGAAAGACAATATATGTCTCCGTATTTCACTGTCCACTGTAATGCAGCCACCACCATCTTGTTGACGTAAGTTATTTTTAAACTAAACTTGCGCTGTTTAAGTAAGTTACGTGAATCACGTTTTTGAACGTAAACTTACGTAAACAACGTAATTATTTAATTTCCAGCATTTAAATACATTTATTTTCTGTTTAAACTGTCTTTTATAATGCCTTACCAGAAGTGTTTTGCCCTAAACCTAAGGTCAGTGGTTTTACAACATAAATCTTCAAAAACTGCAGCCTTTTTTTTTCAACTGTGGACCGTACGTGTGTGCTGTTTTTAGAATGTACGCGAAATGTACATATGTGGCCTTAATTTGTGGTACTAACACACAACCTCTTCTGCCGATTCTGTTGGAGAACTTGTTGTGTAATACCCTTGTGTTTGTCACTTATTTATGCAGCTCCTTGTAGGACTAGATTTTACTGATTACTTTTAAAGTCCTTTATGGCCTCAATCCTTGCTACATCTCTGACCTCTTCAACACCTGACACACCAGTCTGTTTCTTTGAGGTCCTCGGGCGGAGGTCTCCTGACTGGTCCAGAGGCCCGGCTGATAACCAAGGAGGACAGAGCGTTGGCAGTCAGGGCCCCGAGGCTCTGGAATAACCTGCCTGAGGAAATCAGGTCGGCTGAGTCAGTGATCTCTTTTAAATCTCTTCTGAAAACACACTTTTATGTGGAGAGCCTTTCCTGATTTTACCTGAACTTTACCTTCCCTTGAACTGTCTTTTAATTGCACAGAATGATGTCATTCTCTAACATTACTTTATCTGTTGTTTTATCTCTGTTTTTAACTTGTCTTTGTAAAGCACTTTGTAACGTGTTTTGAAAAGTGCTCTATAAATAAAGATTATTAATATTTGTATTAATATTAGTAGTAGTAGTAGTAGTAGTAGTATTTGGCAGGCAGTGCATTTCACATTAATAGTATATGGGCAATAACCAAGTGATAAAAAATAGCAACCCAAATGAATACTTATTAGAAACGCATGGAACTAAATAGAAATGGGCACCAGCATTTAAACATTTCTTCAGAAATCAAGAAGTCAGGACCTTCCTAAGGAGGAACAATAACAATATATGTTTGAAAACTGGCTAGAAGCAACACAAACTGATTTAATTTGTAATGAAAGAACTGACTGACAACATAATTCACAAGTAATATTACAATAAATGTGATACAACATTCTGGATTGGCATTTAAAATGAATAAAAATATTTCTCTGAATAGTATTGAAAGAAATGAAAGGCTGGAAAAACCACTTGGAGAACTGGCAAACATTGATAATTAAAAGTTATATTTCAACAAAATGCATTTAATAAAACTGAGTACTGCAAACAGACTGTTTTGTCAAAAAATTATTAAACAGCACAGAGAATTGGCCTTGATAGGTCGGTATTAAATGTGGTGGGTGGGAATATGTGAGGGATTTGCCAAAATCAGCATTATGATGTGATTCACCTATTGCTTTTGTACAAATTCAGTGGGAGCTGAAGGATTTCATCTTCTTCAACATTATTGAATAGCATGTGATCAACAGAGTCCAAACAGTGTATGTGTAGGCCTGTGCTGGCTGATTAATATCCCCATTAATTCCTTTACCAGCAGATTAATGTTGTTTAAAATAGCTACATGAATGCAGCGTGAATGAATTCACTGAGAATTTACATAATGCAGCAATAGCAGTGTGGGCACGGTCTACTGTCAGACACATTTCTTTCTACAATAGTCTTGTTGACCTGTACAGTAAAAACAGATTCCTTGTTTTAAAGGAGCGGGGGCTGGACAGACCATAAAAACAGGTAGTTCCTGTGTCTTCAGTGGCATGAGATCTCTCAGCAGTAAATATTTGGCACTGCAACCTTCCAGCAGAAACATTCCTCAACGCTTTCACAATAGGAATGTAAAAAATGTGTATCATATACATTTTTTTCTCTGTCATGCTTGTATCTTTAATGCGTCTTTGGAGGAACACATACTCTCAATGTACAGTCAAAAAACTATTATACAGCACCAGCACCATGGATGTTTAGTTTGTTTTTTCAGAAATGTATTTTCATTCAGTTTCACTGTGTCCTGCTGTCAGATTTGGGAGCTCATGCTGCATCGTGTTACATTTACATCCCTGATTCCAAAACAGGTTTTGATGCTGTGATTTGAAAATCCTTTGCGACCTACATTCTATTGAATGCAGTACAAAGACAAGTCAAGAATGTTCAAACAAGGAAACTTTTGGTTTTTGTTAATATATACACTACCGCTCAAAAAGATTGGGGTCACTTAGAAATGTCCTTATTTTTTTAAGAAAAGCACATTTAATTTTTTTTTTTTTAAATAACAGACATCCGGTCTTATGGAAGCGTATTGCATTCACTTGAAAAAAAACCCAACACTTTTTATACTAATTTATTTTTTGGTTTGTTTTTCGGGGTAATTATTCCTGTTTTAATTTGTATTTTTTTCAGTTTTTCTGACAAGTTTTTTTTTCATTTTAAAGAGTAACAATAGACGCATTCATTCCTTTATTGAGAGCTAGATGACCGACTTGTTTAGTTTAATCAAGTTTTACTTTCATCTGGGTTTAAGACACTGGGTACCTCACCTTAATTGACCTGGTACGGTAGAAAGGTGAAGATGGGGCATGTATATGTGCAGGGCAGGAGTCACCATAGATCCACAGGAGTCACTTGCAGGTTGGATGTTCTCGGGATTTCGAAGTATCCCGATAATTCAGGGGAAAAAACTAGGGGGGGGATCACTCATTAAATCACTCATTAAAACAGAAATAATTACCCCGAAAAACAAACCAAAAAAAAAAGACTCAGAAAAACCGTAGTTTTTTTTTTAATGCAATACGCTTCTGTACAGTCTAGACATGTTAATGTGGTAAATTACTATTAAAGCTGGAAACAGCTGATTTTTTAAAAATGAAATATCTATATATATTGCCATGTGTTCCAGTGGCACATTGTGTAAATCCACGTTTATAGTGTTGAAAGGCTCATTGATTATTAAAACACCTGAGCATCATGTTAGCACAGCTGGAAACAAATAAAATGATCCTTTCCCAGGCTGGCTGAGTATCTAGAGGTAAAGTTGGAGATTTGTACAGGTGAAAATTCTACCTATGTCAATGTCTTTACTATATTTTCATTTAATTCTGTAACTCATTTCATGAATAAAACCATTTGTTTTCATGGAAAACAACACAGACATTTTCTGGGTGACCCCAAACCTTTGAGTGTGATTTTCCCAACTTTTTTGGGATCAGGGTTGTACGTTTGTTAATTTTGCAGACATACATTTCTAAGCCAGGTAAGTCAAGGAGGAGCCTTTGTTGTTGAGGAACATTCCTCGTTCCAGCTGATACAAGTCCTATAAGGGCTGAAATAACATGACATTGCATTTATGAATATTTACATGCAGAGAAAATAATATTTTTTAGAGAGAAAGAAAAATAATTGGCTGTAAGTCAATTTTGAAGATGTATCACATGCAAAACCTTGAACAGCAATTAAGAAAACTGACACAGAATTTTACAACTCTGGAAAGTTGTCACAGAGGTAATCAGTTTATCTTTTGTTGTTTGGATTGCCAAGTGTAGACAGCAGAAATGTGCCATTCATGTACAAGTAATTTACCAGGAATGTGTGCGTGTGTGCAGCAGTAGCTCAGTCCTCAGGGACTTGGCTTGGTTAACACAGTTAATTGAAGCTCCATAACGAATCCCTTTATAGGTGCAGTTTATTCTCGGGCAGAGGTAAGGTTATATTGAATTAGCTAGTGAAGCTAATGATAGCTTCCTCCATTTTGAACTCTCCAGGTCTCCCTTTCTTTAACCCTTTATCAGGCAAAGAACTATATTTGGTAACTTCAGTGGATATCAAAAGTAGGTAATATTTCGAGAAAAAAGTTGCAAATTTACTAGATTATAGTGGCAAATCTACAAGAAAAAAGTTGCAGATTTAAAACATTTAAAGTGGCAAATTTGCCCGAAAAAGTCGCAGATTTACGAGAAAAAAGTGGAAAAAAAGCAACTTTTTTTCTTGCAGATTCACCACTTCAAATCTAATAGATCTGCACATTTTTTTCCTGTTGATTCACCACTTTAAATCTCATAAATCTGAACATTTTTTCTCGTAGATTTGCCGCTTTAATCTTGTAAGCTTTTTTCTCAAAATATGACCCTCCTCCCCCGGGTCCTTATGTTTTTGTTTTTTTTACACATTCTGACTGTATGTAATATCCTCCAATATTCTCGAGGGTTGAAATTTGGAATTTGCAAGTATTTTAATGAGTGCCCTATTAAGGGTTAAAGATTAGTACTATTAAGACAGCTTGCACTTGGTAAGCAGATCAATGTCAAAGTTGAACTCAAAAGCAAAAGCTCTGCACAGATTTACTATGTACTTCCATGTCATAAATCTTCTCTAACCAGGCTTTTACAGTACGATGGGCAAATCACAGTCTGTCAAACAACTTTAGAGGAAAAATCTGAACAACTAAGGGCCTCATCAGCTTTCTTTAAGCTTTGCCATCAGGCCAAAATTTCCACTTGAACGTAAAAATATCAAAATGTATGGGGCAGATTGCCCTGGAATTTACTGAGCAAATTTATACTCCCCAGAGGATGAACCCTTTTCATTTATGACACAGCTTTCCTCCAGCTCCACCCTCCTCACTCTTACTCCCCTCTTCCATTGGTGAATCCATTGTGCCAAAAATCTGTTTCTAATCTCAGTTCTACTCATAGGGGATGTTAGCATGGGGAACAGTTTCTGTTCAGAACCTATGAGGGCTGTTTGAGGAAATTTTCATCGACAGCCAGCTCAGAAACTGTGAGCCATAACAGGCAAACCTTGCTTCATAATTCAGCTCCACTGGAAAACAGCCCTCCCCATTACATATCCCAAGACCAGTCTTCCTCCTGAGTGATATGTTGACTATAGAAAAACATGGTTATGTTGAAGAACATGTCCATGGGCCTCCTGGTATGTGAAGTCAGACACTTCTGGCCCGTTTATGTACATTTACTCTTTGCAGGAGTGGCTCTTGGCATAGGCCATTTTCTGTAGACAGTCGCCTAGGCAAACTTTTTAATATATGTGTGTTTATATTTTCTCACTGTTTTGTATTATGTGAAAATAGTAGTGATGTGTCAGTTGCGAACGAGCCGGTTCAAAGAGCCGGCTCTTTTAAGTGAACGATGGGAGCTGGCTCACATCTGTCAGCGAGACGTTCTTTTTTTTATTTTTTTTTACTTTTCTCGTTATAAAAAGTACCTGCGGGTGCTGCGGACGCTGACTACAGGTATCACATGCATGCTGTGCGAACCAATCATTTAGGCGCTGAGACACCTAAAACTGTTGGATGCACCTAGTATTATATATTTTTTTTAATGTGTTGTTTATTTATTATTATTTTACTCTATAGCAAAGATATTTTTTTTTGTCCAGATGTCAGTAGTTGGCATTAACAAAACACATTTACTTGATTGCTGTATTTAATTTCTATTTTTCCAGTACTTTACGTTTTATTAGGTGTGTGTGTTTGTATAAAAAAAATAAAATGTCAATAGCTGTCCTTTTTTAATTTCTATGCTTAGGTTTTTATAGGCATTTTCTACTTGCTTTGTGTAGCAGAGTTAGAGTTACAAGGGATTTTACAACTGTAAATGCAATCGGCTACAGCAATTTATTGACATTAAAGTGATATATGTGTTCAAATACAAATCACAAGTCAAAACAGCGCTAAATTTGGCTGAATTATAAAAGGTATAAGTGGTCAAATGAAGAGCCATTTGGGAGTCGAAAAAGCCGGATCTTCTTGGTGAGCTGCAGGAAAAGTAGAGCATCTGGTGCGTCCGCCAGCTGATGCACCGTTTAAATGGTGTGCAGACGACTCGGTGCACCGCAGCTGTTCTCCAGCGTGGTAATTGTGCAGACTTCTTGGTTGTCAGATGACATTATGGAGTGACAGTTTTGCAGAATGGGCAAAAGTCTTATTTTGGCATATCAGTATAAGTTGTTCACACAATTATGTTAATCAACCAGAGTTGATATAATTTGCCACCAATGATTTTGTCTTTCAACAGTGAAAGCAACATGCCAGCTTGAACTAAAAAAAGGGGGAAGGAAAGATAGAATTGTTTGCTTAACCCTTATGCCCTCCTCAAATTTACTACCCTCTCGTGATCTTCATGGCCAAAAATGCCTCATAGACTTCCATTCAAACCACAAAGGTGGTGAGATGAAGTATCTGGTACTACATAAAAAAATACTAATGCAATCAAATCAATTTGGTTGCTAATCTTTGACATATCCAAGACTCTAATCACCACCAAAACCCCAGCTCCCTACGATTTATTTTATGGAAAATAATACATTTTTTTGTGTTTTTTGGAAGAAATTATGGAATCATTGAAATATATAAACTGGCATATAAAGGGTTAAAATTCTGAAAATTATTTAATGTTTGGTAGTTTTGAACAAGGCTGAAGTTGTTTCAGAGATTTATGGAAAAAAATCTGAAAACAATATTTATGTATGGTGATTTAATAGCAGTTGTTGTGTGCGTGGCCTTTTTGGGCGAGTGTAGTAAATGCACCAATGGAGACTAAAAGACATGTAAGGGTTAATAGTTAGGAAAGAAAACTTCCTGGAAAAAAACATGCCTTAATCTGAAAAATTATCAACAAATGAAAGAAAAAAAAGAAGAGAAAACATGTAGGCCATAAGGGGGTATATTAGCTTAACTTAGGGGAATCTGTGTCACCTTTGTTGGTAGTTGTTTTGCCTAACTTTATGTTAGCTTTATTGGCCAAGTATGTATATATATATACAAATAATTTAACTCCTGTTTCTTATTGCTGAGTCAGATTTTTTTTGCTAAACAGGAACCTGAACCTAATGAAACAGGAACCCAACCCGAGTGAGCAGTAAACGGTGAAATTGGAAAACGACTGTGATTAATTATGTTCAAGTATTTAAATTAGTCACAAATTATAATGTCCTGACGCTCTGTCCCCTCCTGAAGCCATGAAGGAGGTCCCAGCTCTCTTGTTTGGAGCTTTGTGAGAGATATTTGCATGCTCAGAACTCATGACAGATCTCTCCATGACCATCTAGTTAGCATTATTCCTCAGAGGGGGGATTTCCCCTGTGAGACACAGTGGGACCACAAACCTCCCACAGAAAGTTAAATTGAATTTGGCTTGAGCAGAACATCAAACTGCTGTGAGTCAGCACTGGAGGACTGTTGTCCTGCTGCTGGTGACGGTCACATGCGGTCAGTGTGTGATCATGTTAATTGTTCTTGCATACAAAGCTATAGTAAGACAGTCAGTTTGATGACACTTTGTTGACCTTTATGTGCTTCAGAGGACAGCTTCGGTTTCCTGTCTTCCTGTATCATAAATCTCATTCTCAAAATAAAGTGAGGTTGGTTCCTTTGTTTAAAACGATATACAAATCCAGTTCCATGGACTCTGAGTCACTCTGTTGTAGGAAAAACATTGAGTGTTTCTATTTTAGATAGTAAAGTCATTCGTCATCTAAATCATTTGGTTCAGGTTCAGGTTGATTCTGCACCACACCCAGTGAATCCTACCAGTAAGCTGCCTGAACCTCACAAGTTCAAATGCATATTGGCATTTTTAACTTGAATAAATTCAAGCCCTGTAGAACCTGATAATGTAATAAATTCCCGATAATGTAATAACCCCGATAATGTAATAAAAAATCTGCACTTGAGTCCATTGAAAATGTAATAAAACCTGATAATGTAATAACTTCCCGATAATGTAATAAAGTGCATTTGCCAATAATGTAATACACTTTTTATCAATAATGTAATAAAGTATAACACCAAGCACCTTTAGATTTCAAGAAGCTGTTGAATGCATTCGTGTTGTCATGGATACCGCTTTGGGAAAAATGGATGAACGGGTCAAAAGTTAATAAACATTCAACTTTGACCTGTTGGTGGCGCTAGAGCTCTTGAGCTAGAGTTGCCTACACAGTATCACCACTTGAACCCAAGTAATGGGTGGTCTGCTGTTAAATTATTACAATATTGGGGAATTATTACATTATCAGGACTTGGGAAATGAAGGCTAACCTGATAATGTAATAACCTCCCATTGATGTTATACTTTATTACATTATTGGTAAAAAAAAAAAAAAAAAAAGTGTATTACATTATCGGGAATTATTACATTATCAGGTTTTATTACATTTTCAATGGACTCAAGTGCAGATTTTTATTACATTATCTGGAATTTATTACATTATCAGGTTCTACAAGCCCCAAAGCCTTTTTCTATTTATGTTGGCATACGAGGGAATAATTGCAGGTTAAAGTGAATTGAGCGATGAAGGTTTGAATCAGCAGGTGTCACATTTCAGAGTGAAGGTAAGGGCTGTGGATGGAGGGAATAGTTTTTGGACTTTTCAAAGTATTTTGCTCCAGGAAGCATTGTGTTGCAAGCCTCTAAGAATGGATCACATCATAAAAGTGACACTTTGAACTGTTTGTTTCATCCGAGCCAGAGGTCTTTTTCTACCTTGTCAGTTTGACAGCCTTCTTGCTGACAAAGACATTACCCATGGTGCACCATACCACCAAAGAAAGATGGCAGAGGAACTGGATGTGTTTCTTTGATTTTCAATGTTTGTTCAACAATTCTAGGGATAACCAGCGGCCAAAGTAAAAGTTGTTGAATGGCTGCAGGGCCTTGCATTCATGGTGGATATTACAGAGCAATTCTTCACAATCTGGACAAATGACGCAAGGCTGCAACAAAGTTGTCACATAGTATTATGACAGCATACACACTTTCCAGTTGAAACTGGGACTGTGGGAGGCGGAGCTGTCAAATGGAGACTGAAAGGCTGCCCAGAATTTGGCTCCTTACACTGATGCACTTGTGAACTCTCCGAGGTGCCAGGTTTCAATACTGGGAGTATTACACTACATCGGGAATGTTCTTTCAGATGCATTCAACTGAAAAAAACAACAAATATTTCTTGTAGTCATATTTACAAATACTGAACATAATGCAAACTATTGTCCATGCTGGAATACCAGCACTACTACACAGGAGTAGATATTTGTGGAAAATGAAGTTGTTTGAATCATAAAAAAGTAAAAAACTGTATTGTTGGTCAGTTCCATAATACACGTGTAACACTGTAATGTGTAAATTGTAATGCACATTTAATGACAGTGAGTTGAAGACTGACTCATAGTTGAGAAACTGAAATGTTTTGTTGAAAAATTGCACTTATATTTTGAAACATGTGTCTTTGTAGAGCCAATATTATTATGATGGTTTTCTGGTCCTGCCCAACTTAAGAATACAATTTAACACTTATGAATAAATTAGGCTGTGTTGTGATCAGATCCACCTCCATTTTGGCCCTCTGCCAAAGGACAACCAGAGAACTCGCCTCCATTTTGGTTCTCTGATAAGGAACATCTCTCCCAGGATGCTTGCCGTTTAAGAAACCTATAGATGAGTTCATTGGTCAGGAGAGCTATGACACCATAGGTGGTCTACTATAAGGAGCCAGTACTCCTTATCTTCTTTCTCTTTCTCCACTGCTTCCTTCCTTCCTCAACCCCATCTCAGGGTGAGGCTTTCTTCAGAAAATCTCCTTTTCCAATAAGGAATTCTGAACAACTGCAATTCTAATCCACCCTGCGCATCAAGGTTGCATTAATGAACACAAAGTTCGTTCACCTTCCTCAACAACAAGGACGAGCCAGAACGATGGCAGATTATTGAAATCAAACCTTCTTCAACGCCCTCTCTGAAAGGATTTCGCCTCTTTCTCAACTGGACTGTGAGTAATGTAACTGGGCTTGGATAAGAAAACCAGCAAGTACAGAGGATTTGACCTGTAATCAATAACTTGGTTTATATTTGTTTAAGTATAATTGCTGTGATATTGATATCGCTAAATAATTTGAAGTTGTATGTTAATCTTGCTTTACACAGTCGTACGTGCAAACTAACTCAACTAACTGCTTTGATTTGCTCACACACTGATTTACATACAATATACTTCAAATTGACTTTTAACAAAAACACAGCTTTGTGTAACATCTCTATATATCTCTTTTGTAAGCCTACATTAGATTAGACTTTGTAGACCTCTATACTCCATAGATGTGTGGTTTTATTTGCTTTTACTTGTTTATTTAGAATTAATATCATTTTTGAATATGCAAATGCTGTATATTTAATGTTGTACAGTGTGAACGATATGTCAACCTCTTCTATGAAAAAAAAATCACAATTCCTTTAATGGGAAGGGATAGCATTTATGATAACACCCTTTATTTTACATATTGACGCCCGTGCAAGGTATCATTTATTCATAAAAGAGGCATCCTAAATTCCTAACAGCGTGGAATGAAATAAAATGAGCATGGGGCGTCCCGGTGGCTCAAACTGGTAGAGCGCGTACCTTTAAGGCCGTGTCCTTGCTGCAGCGGACCCGGGTTCGAATCCGGGTCCGAGGTCCCTTTGCTGCATGTCTTCCCCTCTGTCTCCCCCTTTCTATCTGTCACTATCTAATAAAAACAGTAAAATGCCAAAAAAATAATCTTAAAAAAAAAAGAAATAAATGAGCATGTAAATGAGCATGACACTCCTGTCATGAGTAAATGTCCCTTACATTCGCGCCTTTACCAAACAAGTGTCTTTTGTCTGTGGCGACTTTCCCACGCCAGAACTTAATTAATTCTCTCAAACAGGTTGGTTTGTGAAATACTAGTACAATGCCCATTCAAAACATACCTGTTGTCAAATATTTGCACAGAAAGACTTGAAAACGAGCTCATCTGCAGGCATACCTCATTAGCACAAGTTGAAACTTTTGTGAAATTACCCATACTGCCACAAAGACAAAAGTTCCATAATTCCTGTCAACAGTATAGTTACAGTCTGCTTTATGCTTAGGTTGGTTATAACTGGGATATTTAGAAGTTTAACCTGCAGATCTCTAAATTAGTTCTTGCTGGGCTGGGGAAAAAGTCTACTGGGCAAGTATAATTTTAGGAATCAGTTTATCTAGGTTTTAGTGACCAGATAAAGTTTGCCTTAAGTTTCCTTCAAAAAGGGCAAAACATTTTGTGTTGGGTCAGCTGTGTTGCAGAGCCAGAGAATAAAATGAGCTAGATCTGAGCCATGAATATCTGCCACTTTGCAAAAAACTTGATTGTTGATTGGAGCTGTTACTGAGTTCCTGTCAGCAGATTTTGTGCTGAGCCAATTTATTACTTTTGATCACTCCTTACCCCGTCTGCAGTGGTTGCATTTTTTTTTTTTTACAACTCTACATGCACCGATTTTTCTATGATTACTTGTTTGTCTTTCAGTTTTTCTACCTTTTCTGTGCCATTTGCAAAGCAAATAAACAACATAAATTGTTCTGAAATGGTTTTCAATTGCTCATTTGTGTTGCTGCAGGAATAGGATAAGTGGGGTTGATTTGTTTCCCGTCCTTTCTGCAAGAATATTGATATTGGACAATGTTAACCTCTAAGATCCACATCGTTAAATCTCAAATAGCTAGTAAAATTCTTCCTTTCTACAATATCTTCAAAACTATAAAGCTAAGGTTGGGAAAATGTTTTATGTATGGTATTATAAAAGAACATCAACTGTATAATTGTGGCAGGACATGAACTCAAGTCTCCGGCTTAAGAGTCAGAATCACTTAACATCTATCCATCAGCCCAGTTTCTTCTATCCACTACATTAGCTAAAAGGAAACACCACTTCATACCGTGGTGCTGAACCTTTGATTTAAATGAAAAACCTGAGCTGGGCTGGTTTCCTTTTGTTGTGAAAGACAGTGTTGTGGCTGAATCATGAATTTTTCCTGGACCCAAATCCTTAAAGACACTCTAATTAAATATTTCTAGGTCATAAACAAGAACATTCAAATTTGATTAGCCCAGCAAAGGCCATGGCTCATGAGACCAGTGTTGACTGTGGTATTTGACTGTGTGTTGTGTGTACTGTACTTGAACTGAGCAGCTGATTCCAACTTTATGCCATATATATGATTTATATTACATTTAATTTATGTTGATCAGATCCATTCATCTTGGCACTTGTTCTTTGATAAATGGCCACTTACAAGCTGAAGTATATTCACTTGCTCAACAGGTGTAGCTGTTTGCCATGAAGCCACAAGGGCTCAGATGCCTCTTGACCCCCTTTGCTTCAGAAATATGACTTGAAATTGTTTCAGAACTAAATTTAATTCAACACTTAGATCAGACTTTCCACAAATGCATAATCCTGGAGTGTGACACAGGTACAGTTCCAGTGACTCACCATTAAATGCCGTGCCTCCCTCTCTCACCCCCCACACCTGGCTAATGCTAACATTCCAATGCTCATGCATGCATGCACAGACACACACACACACACACACACACATGCACATGCACACACACACACACACACACACACACACACACACACACACACACAGATTAAATATGTAGTTGTGCAGATACTGTCACACAGTATCTGCACAACTACATATTTATATACACAACTACATATTTACATATTTTTATAGCCGGCCGAAGCCTCCATGGGGCCCTAAGCAAAATTAGAATTTGGGGCCCTCTATTTCCAATAATATTGATTGTTGATCTTTCACACACTTACTATGAAGTCATTGCCGCTCTGGCAGTGTTGTTTACATTATCCTACTGTCAGCCTGATATGTCTTCACACATTTAGAGGGTGGCCCAGTTAATTACATAAATAATACCAATGCAATAATAATACAAATAATACCAATGAATGAATGATGTCCAGGGTGTCACATATGGTTTGTGTATGGTTTTTAATCTTAAAATGTAGCACATTCAGCTAAAAGAGCGGCCAGGGGTTGATTTACACAACAATCCAAATGGTAAAGCATTGTATTTACTGTAAAAGTGTCATCTGGTTTATTATTTTTGGCTTCAAAAACTGCAGCAGCAATGTGCAAAAATAAGTTGTATTTCAAGAACAACAACAACAAATAAAATCCCTTAGAAATATCTATCTATCTATCTATCTATCTATCTATCTATCTATCTATCTATCTATCTATCTATCTATCTATCTATCTATCTATCTATCTATCTATCTATCTATCTATCTATCTTATATACATAACATCTATACCACCTGAGTCAGCCAGCTCAGCTTGACTTTTCCCCATTGACTGTCTATAGGTATAGTGATAATGGTAATTTCGGCCATCATGCCTTTTGGGGAATGAAAAGTTCTTGTTAATAGGCACCGGCCCTCTGATCACCTGTTCAGTCCTGTTTAAATCTGAGAGGAAAGAATCCACTCAGCTGGGTCAACTGGTGAGCTGATGATGATCCATGGTGCCAAGGGGACGTTGTGGTGCTGAGGAAGTGACCAAAGAAAGACAATGACAAAAATATAGACATTAATTACAGTTTTGGACATAATCATTAATCTGCAGTACATTGAGCAATTATAAAAGGTGTTACTGATAAATGCCGAGCCTTGCGTAGAAATGATCGTACAGCCACTTTACGCTCACTTTCTGTCGTATGCTTGTTTGTTAATTTAGGGCCACTGTCTTAATTTAAATACAAGCAGCCATCCTATTTACTTTCATATACCCCCAAAACACACACATACAGGAATACAAATTCCTGCACATATTTCTGAAAGTCTCTGATTTAAGTGATTTTATGCAGTGCGGTAGCCTCAATTTAGACATTAACCCCTTTGCATTGAACCACCTTTATAGAGAATTGGGAGTTGTGGGCAGGGGATTTTTAGGGGGAGATAGCAGGTCAACGGTAGATGCCACACAGAAGTGGTGTACGTAATCTGAAAGATGGAACCTGAAGATAAATTGATTGAATTGAATTGAGATGCAGGTCAGCACTGTGTCAGGTTTTTCTAATAAATATGACTTTACCCTTTACCCATATATCATGCCTTCACAGTATGGACCAGACCAATTTTTTTACAAAATTATCTTAAAATGTTTTTTTTTTTTTAAAAACATGATAAAAATGATCAATACACCAAGACCATTGTAAAACATATAAATATCCATGCTGTGATTTGGTTTCCAAAACTTATTAGAGCTTTCTGTATTTTGGATGACGAGCACTTCTTTTATGGAAACTGCTGAGAATGTATATTTTACCTCATTGCCAATATGCCATATAATATATGATATAAAGTTTAATGAGGCTGTGATTATCCTAGAGGTCACAGCAGCTCATTTTATTCACTGAGCTCAAGTGTCGAGAAATGCTCTCACTGCAATGAACTGGCTACTGTGGAAACAAACATCATCACACATCAACAGGATTTGGCTCATTGAATCCACAAGAGACAAGAGAGTTTATGTGATTTGCAGACTGTTTAGAGACCCCAGTAAGCAGAAATATTCAAATTCAGTAGGATAAAATAACACATTTTATTGCATGAGAAAGGTGATGTGTTTTTTGCTTGCTTATCATGAAGCAGGCATTTCTGTAAAGAGGAGACTTGTGGCCATAGAGCTAGTGATGGAAATTTTGTCTCTTTTTAGTGATCCGGATCATTCGGCTCAGCTCACCAAGTCATTTTACCACTTATACCTTTTATAATTCAGCCAAATTTAGCGCTGTTTTTGTATTTAAACACATATATCACTTAAATTTCAATAAATTGCTCTAGCCAATTGCATTCACAGTTGTAAAATCCCTTGTAACTATCTAAATTGCTTGAAGAACCACTCTGCTACACAAAGCATATAGAAAATGCCTATAACAACCCAAGCATAGAAATAAAAAAAGGACAGTTAGACATTTTTTTTTATTTAAAGACACTTAACGAAACAAGTAAAGTACTGAAAAAAAAAAAGACATTAAATACAGCAATCAAGTAAATGTGCTTTGTTAATGCCAACTACTGACATCTGGACAAAAAAAACCTAAATATTTTTGGTATAGAGTAAAAATAATAATAAAACAACATAATAAAAAGAAATATAATGTGCAAGAAGGCAGCATCAAACAGTTTTAGGTGTCTTGGTGCTGCTTGGTGGTATGATCCTTGTCAATCCTCACATGATTGGTTCGCACAGCATGCACGTGACACCTGCAGCTACTTTATATAACAAGAAAAGTAAAGAAAAAAACCCAGAAAAAGACAGAAGAACGGCTCCCATCGTTCACTTAAAACAACCGACTCTTTGAACCGACTCGTTCGCGACTGACACATCACTACATAGAGCCCATTTTCATTTAGACATGTTGATGTCAGAGGTCACAATGTGGCTTTAAAAATTGGCATGTCCTTGCTAAAATAGCCTAACTTTAGTGCTAATTTCACTCCCTTCCCAACAAGATATCATTACATGGCAAAACTGAGCCTCTGGAAGGGGAAAAAACCCTCATAATTCAATGCCTCAGCCTGTCACTGAGAGTAAGTGGAATATTCAGCGCCTTCAGTATGGAGCCTGTCCAGCGGGTGCTGCATTGACGGGCGCTGGGACCCCTCCCCCGTCCCTTGACTGACCCCGGTTTGAAGCCAGTCTGTCAGGAATAGACGGTTCATAGCTCTGGGCACATACCGCCTTAACAACTCCCCTTCTGTTTACCTGTGAACTTGAACTCCATTCACAAACTGGCCGGACCGCTGTGTGTGTGTGTGTGTGTGTGTGAACATGCATATATAACTTTGCAGCTCTCTGTCTGTCAACATGTTTGTGTCTGTGTGTGCGTTTATGGAAACAGTGGCTGTGTGCAGTGCTGTAGCCTGAAGGTGTCAGCTGCAAAACCTTTGAACTAGCTGCTTAAATGTAAGCTGTCTCCTCCATCTCCTAGTCCCTATTTGCCCTGACTAAATATTTGCAGACCACCTCCCAACATACACACACTTTCCATCATCTTCATCACATTCATATTTCCCCTAAACATGAATTGCAGGTAGTACTAACTAAAAATATGGTCATAAATGGGCCTATTATTTCTCAGTGATGCTTCACATTTGATGACTTTGGTCCAAGGCCCTTTATCTATAAAAGTGGGTTGTTGTTTGTTTATTGTAGCAGGGACTCTGCAGAGTGCTTTGACGATCTTAGTTGGAAGCACCTGGGCCCGGTGCTCTCAGACCATAAAACCCTGCCTACCTGGAGCCTGGCTCTCCCTCCACTTATGCATTTGTTGTTTTGTTTGCAGATACACAACATCCTCTTTTCACATTACAGCTAAACTCATGTAGAGGGAGTATACAGGTCCTTCGTTCCTGCAGCAGTCAGACTTCACAACCAGCACTACTCACAGTAGACCACACACACACACACACACACACACACACACACACACACACACACACACACAAACTGACAATAACTGCACTATAAGTACACAAACTGTGCAATATCAGTACCTTCAGTACTTCAATCGGGTGTAATATCATTCCACTGGCCAACAAGAAATGTTTTTCTCTGTGTAATAGTGTGATTTCAACTGTCGAGTCTGTCTATATTGTTCCTATTTTTTCCTTGTTTAAATTGGTTAATTTAAAGAAGTTACTTTCTTCTGGTTTATTTTGCTTGTTTACTATTTATTGTTATTTTATATTATTATTTTCTATTTGTGCTTTACACTTTTGATGCTGTCACACTGAAAATGTCCCTGTTGTGGTACTAATAAAGGAATGTCATATCTTATGTCTTGTCTTCCAAACAACCAACACATCAGAAGGTGAGTCTCTTTGCAGATGATATGTTGCTGTTCTAGGCTTATAATGTGGACTAGTGGTTAGCACTTTCACATCTCATAGCTCTGCTGTATGCAGCATGCAGCTTAGATTTAATTGATGACTCTAAATTGAGTCCATGAACGGTTGTCTGTCTCTATGTGTCAGCCCTCTGATAGTCTGGAGACCTGTCCAGAGTATACCCCGCCTCTCGCCTTGTGTCAGCTGGGATTAACCCAGCCTGCTGCAACCTGAGTTCAGATAAGCGGTTAAGGAGAAATAATTAATGAATTTTGCTGTTCTAACAAACCCTCCCTCCTCACAACAGGAAACTATTAAATAGATTTAATCATGCCTTTATTTCAAACAATTCTTATAATTCAGAGTTTGTATCGACCCCTCTCAACTTCGCCTAGTGAACCCATCATCTGCAGATTTTGGGCTCGGGTGCAAGGCCAGACTATATATAAATAATAGACATAGTCACCATGACGTCACCTATTGGTTTGTGGACTGCCCGATGGAAGAATCAAGTTCAGCGTTTCACTCATCGCCATCTTGCATCGCTGTCTTGTTTCCGATACGGGGAGCAGACCATATCTGGACTGTGGAGGAGGAGAGGGATCTGATCACTGACTACAGCCTCTCTACACCTCAACCTGACTGAGAGAAGCTGCTGCTAATTCATGTTAGCATTAACTGGAACATTAACTGGGCTGTTAGTTTTGTCTAGCAAAAAACAAAATCAAAATGTACGTTACTTACCTCAGAAAAACGACTCCTTGGAGTGTCTGTTAGTCCAACCAAACGCTGAACAAGACATTTTTACTGAACAAAACGTTAAAATAAACTGTCATTAAGTGAAAATACAGTGAAAGGGTCAAAGTTATGAGACCAAACCTGTAAACGTCTTTTTTATATCTATATAACTATATATATATATATATATATATATATATATATAACTTTATTGACACGTTGCCATGGTTACGCATTGTTCTGCTTCTCTCCTGATGACGGCTCGCCTTGTTAGTGACATGTCAATCATAGGTAGCCACGCCCCAAATCATAAAATTCTTTATCTTCTATTTTCTTCTAAATGGGGCCATTATTACAACTATTAACATCAAATTGTCTTGAAGAAGATTTTTTACTAGTGATTGAGATCATAGTGTTGTCCTAAAAAAATTTAAGGTAATAAATCAAGTGAGAAGTTTTTTCTTTTTGCATTGAAATGAATGGACAGAAATGTTTCTGCAGCCAAACTTAGCACCCCCTGCTGGGATTTTCGGTAGAATGCAGCTTAAGGCACTTCCTGGTTTGCCTCTCTGCTCAGACCCGGAGGTTGCCGCCTGGTAGGGACCTAGGCATGGCTGGTTCTGTGGATGTAGAATGACAGCTCTCTGGCAGGGGAGGAATGTGGGATGGTATACAAGCCCCCATTTTAAAACGTGGATACAACATATTTTTGTGTGGATTGAAAAATATTTTTGTTTAGAGTCGTTATACCATCAATCACTTGGGCAAAGTCTTTAACTGTAACCTCAGGGATGTAGCTCGAGATACAGCCAATCAGAACTTTCCCTTCCAACCAAAAGCCTTTTGGCTGACAGCCAGTTTCCAGCCAAAATCCAGCTGCTGGGAGTCTACCCCCTAGGCTCCACTATAAACATGCCCATTCATGAAACTGCAGGGTGTCAATAAGATGGTATTTCCTTTGCAAAAACACATGCTAATGCAAACTAACATGTGAGGTACAATTTAGAATCATGTTTCTTTGTCCAGGCCGTGGCTTTTACAGTAGGTTTCCCAGACTCACAGCATTTGTTGAAACTTCAATAATGTTTGTCACCCTTCAGTGATTTTCTGTGGAGGAATGTAACTAAGTAAATTTACTCAAGTACTTAAGTACAATTTTGAGGTACTTACATTTAAGTACTTTAATTGTAGGCCACTTTATTTTTCTACACAATATGAGTTAATTAGTTTATCTATCATTTGTATCAATGATCTAAACTTGCAAATAGGTTATTCCCAACAAGCTCTCCAACATAAACGGCAGAATAGGTCGTGTGTTAGTACCACAAATGGCTCGCGGTACGACGCGTTCTAAAAACAGCACACATGTACGGCACGCGGCTTATAAAAAAAAGGAGACTACAGTTTCTGTGGATTTATGTTGTAAAACCACTGACCTGAATTTAGGGCAAAAAGATTCTGGTAAGGCGTTATAAAAGACAGTTTAAACAGTAAATGTGTAAAGTGTATGTAAATGCCGGAAATTAGGTAGTTACAAGGGTCACGTGACTGCTGCAATTTACGCAAAAAATGTAAGGTACGTTCAAAAACATAATTCATGTAACTTAAGTCAAAAATGGTTTACTTTTATTTCACACGGGATGCGAACCCCACTCTCCCAAGTGTAAGTCCACTGCTTGTTTGACCCACTCACCTCCCAAGCCTCTTACCAAATACGGGAATCTGCCCTTTTAAACTTTGCTTGGCTGTCAATCACTATTACATCAGCAAGATGGCGGCGGCTGCAAAACAGCGGACGGTGAAATTTGTAAATATAGCTAGTTTTTCGCTGCTGTACACACGACCTATATTGGCGTTTCGACAGGAGGACAGGCTGGTTATTCCACCCAGCGGTATGTAAAGTACTTAAAATGAGCTGCATCTCCAGCTGCAACATTTAAGGAATGCAGTTGTAAATAATGACTTTTATTTTTATTATTTAATTACTTTTATTCATAGTACATAGGATTTTTACAGTTGTATTGCTACTTTTACTTAATAACAATATCTGAATATCTGTAGGAAACGGATCATTCAGGCAGTCTTTTTTATCACTTCTGGATTAGCTGATGTCATCTATATTCATGCTTCTGCCTCCACTCTCACCTCACTGGACTCTGTTTATCACTCTGCACTCTGATTCATTACTGGTGACAGTTACTCCACCCATCATTGCATCCTATACAACACGGTGGGATAGGCACCTTTATCGAGATATACACTGGTTCCTCTTCATTTATAAAGTCTTGATAGGCGAAATGCCACCATACCTCAGCACTTTATTAAGCTGGTCACATAGTAATTATCCTACACGCTCTAGTGATTAATGATTAATGCTAAATGTTCCCCGCACAAATACTACATTTGGAAAAAGTGCTTTAAGTTTCTCTGCTGCATCTACCTGGAACATCTAAAACATTCACTCAAACTCAACACAATCATTACTATAAGCCAATATAAAACTATGATCACCAATTACTCCGTTTTTTTTTTGACTGCAACTGTTTTTAATGTTTTCAACATAGACTGTTTATAAATAATGGACGTAGTCACCGTGACGTCACCCATTGGTTTGTGGCCCGTTGGAAGCATCAAGTTCATCGTTACACTCGTCACCATCTTACGTCACCATCTTGTTTCCGATACGGGGAGCAGACCATATCTGGACGGTGGAGGAGGAGAGGGATCTGATCACTGACTACAGCCTCTCTACACCTCAACCTGACTGAGAGAAGCTGCTGCTAATTCATGTTAGCATTAACTGGAGCATTAACTGGGATGATAGTTTTGGCTAGCAAAAAACAAAAACAAAATGTTACTTATCTCAGAAAACTGAGCAGCGACTCCTTGGAGTGTCTGTTAGTCCAACCAAACGCTGAACAAGACATTTTTAATGGACAAAATGTTCAAATAACTTGCCATTAAGTGAAAATACAGTGAAAGGGTCAAAGTTATGAGACCAAACCGCTAAATGTCCTTTTTTATATCGATATAACGTGTATATATAACTTTATTTACACGTTGCCGTGGATATGCATTGTTCTGCTTCTCTCCTGATGACAGCTCGCCTTGTTAGTGACCTGTCAATCAAAGGTAGCCACACCCCAAATCATATGATTCTTTATCTTCTATTTTCTTCTAAATGGGGCCATTATTTGAACTATTAACATCAAATTCCTGTTTGTCCTAAAAAAAATACTGAGTTCATAAATAAAATAAGAAGTATTATCATTTTGCATTGAAATTAATGGACAGAAATGTTTTACAGTCTTTAACTATCATGATTTAGCAGTTTTTCACCATAAAATCTACAGACAGTTTTAACAGTGTACAGAAATCTGGCCCTCACTTGACATGAAACTACTAACGAAAACAATTAAATCTTTTGGTATGAAAATAATAAAAAAGATTACAAAAGAAAATTAATCCTAAACTGAAAATAAATAATATGCATGTTCTTAATTTAAGTTACACCTTCCAACTGAAGCATACATACTTGAACAGCAGATTAAAAGATACACTCACGCTTCTACACTAACAACCACCTGGTATCTCCTAGAACCTTTAAATGGGTGACCAGGTAGCCTGGGGAGCCCTTTCCTGTTCACCCTGGAGACACTTGAGTAACATGATCACACACACACATCAAACAGTGTTGCAACAGTTAACCTTACATTCTGACAAAGGCATATGTTTGCAAAGGTTGAGCACAATATGTTAAAGTTACCAAACTATACAAACTGAGTGTCTTTGTTTGCCTTGACAGGACTGGCCCCCAATCAGTTCTGCCTGGGAGGCACATTCCACATCTACAAGACAAACATGATTAATATACAGAAGTTAAACATTTGTGCCTCATTTCCTTTACCAGTGCTGTACACAGACTATGCCACATAATATTCATTTCACAACATACTGGTAATGAAGTGGCTCTTCATTACAGATGGTGATTGATTTCCTGTTGACAGATCAGTTCCTCTCACATGGGCTCTTAAATGGCCAAAATGGAACCATAAACACCCCAGGGGTAAAATCATAGACTGTATATGAATAATGGACGTAGTCACTGTGATGTCACCCATTGGTTTGTGGCCCGTTGGAAGCACGAGTTCAGCGTTACACTCGTCGCCATCTTGTGTCGCCATCTTGTGTCGCCATCTTGTTTCCGATACGGGGAGCAGACCATATCTGGACTGTGGAGGAGGAGAGGGATCTGATCACTGACTACAGCCTCTCTACACCTCAACCTGACTGAGAGAAGCTGCTGCTAATTCATGTTAGCATTAACTGGAGCATTAACTGGGATATTCGTTGTGTGGCTACTCAAAAACAAAACAAAATGTATGTTACTTACCTCAGAAAAATGAGCAGCGACTCCTTGGAGTGTCTGTTAGTCCAACCAAACACTGAACAAGACATTTTAATGAAGAAAATGTTCAAATAAACTGTCATTAAGTGAAAATACAGTGAAAGGGTCAAAGTTATGAGTCCTTTTTTCTATCTATACAACGTTATATATAACTTTATTGACACGTTGCCGTGGATAAGCATTGCTCTGCTTCTCTCCTGATGAAGGCTCGCCTTGTTAGTGACCTGTCAATCAAGGGTAGCCACGCCACAAATCATACGATTCTTTATCTTCTATTTTCTTCTAAATGGGGCCATAATTAGAACTATTGACATCAAATTGTCTTGAAGAAGATTTTTTACTAGCGATTGAGACCATAGTGTTGTCCTAAAAAAAATTCTGAGGTAATAAATTAAGTGAGAAGTTTCTCATTTTCTAGTGAAATGGATGGCCTGAAATGTTTTTGCAGCCACACTTAGCGCCCCCTGCTGGAATTTTTGGTAGAATGCAGCTTAAGGCACTTCCTGGTTTGCCTCCCTGCTCAGACCCGGAGGTTGCCGCCTGAATAAAAGATAGTTGGACCAGCAACCACGAATAAAAACAGTGCTGATAGCAAACTATACGGAGCTCATGTCCTCTGATAAATATATATAAATTAAAAATGAAAAAAGGATGTCTTGTGTCTCTGGTTTGTTGGAAGTAAAAACTAGAAGAACTGAATAGTTAGCATGAACAGTAAGGGCCCCATGGCTGTATCGTGAAAAGCAAAAATATTTCCATTCACAGAAAATCAAAATTCAGATATCACAGCCAGCACAGTTTGATTGACAAGTGTTCTCTGGGGATCAGAGTAAAGAAGCAGCACATCAATCTGAGTCTTTCGTACCAACGTAGCAAACAAAATCAAGAAAAGCATGAATCTCCCGAATTACCACTCGAAAACCGCAGACACTAAATCTTAAAAAATACTTGGATGCAGCCCCAGCTAATGTCTGCGAGCTAACATGCAATTCCCTTGGTGGCTGAGTGCATCACTGGCATGATGATCCTGTGTCTAGTCCGGGTAGCAAAGGGTTAAACTGGCAGCGGCTGGTTTGTTCGCAGCAGGAAGGCAGCGGCCGGGTCTGGGCCGGCCTCCAAACAGATGTTGGTTTGTTTCAGGGCTGTGGTTAAATAGTTGGATGGCAGTCCAGCACACAGGGGAGAGAGGAGGGGATTAGAGCTCTGTGAGGATTGCAGCTGCACCGACAGAAAGAGAGCATGAGGAGGGAGAGAGGCCCACAGATAAAAAGAGAGAGAGACTGGAAACCAATAATGCAGCGCTGAATTAAAAGGATGGTAAGCTGCGTGACCTCCAGTCCTTGATCACCATAATGCAAACAGCAGACACAGAAATTAATTAAACATTCAGAGGATTGTAAATGTATGCTTGATTTTATTTGGTCATTTGTCTTAAGTGCAAAGCTCTAAATACAGATTTATGATTTATTCTTTGCACTATTTTGCGCACCCACACTATTTTCTGTTGATAAATTATAAGTTCAGCATTTTGGGTATTATGCCTATTTAGAAGAACAATGAGTCCTCGATTTTACACAAAGCAGGCTCTCATTTCTAGTGGATGACAATCTTTCTTTCTTTCTTTCTTTCTTTCTTCATTCTTCTTTTGACAACAGATTTGAAATGCTGGAAGTAGCTAATTAAAGTTCATTATTGAGTTCATTCCTTATTTCAAATCATGGTGTGTGTCATATTAAGTGGCCAGTCTGTTGTAATTGTTCATAAAGCAAATAAAAAAGCATAATGATTTCACTTGGATGATATGAGACATTTTTTTAAAATCACTTAATTCATAACTCGTAAAATAATACCACTAGTTTTCCATTAAAATATTATTAATAGGTATTGTTATATTTTTATTAAAAACATAGATTCATCCTAACAACAGATTCTTATAACATGAAGTGTGTGTGTGTGTGTGTGTGTGTGCATGTGCTAGTTTGTGTGTTGAGTGATGGGGGAAGTTTTGATTCAAATGCCCAGTGTGGGGGAATACATGAAACCTTTAGTCAGTTAGATGAAATATAGCACATATTGAAGACAGAAGAAAGACATAATCTGCATTTTGCTTGGAACACAATAGGAGGGTTACAATAACTAACTGACTCCATGAGTGAAAATATTTTCCTGCTGCCGTGATTTTATAATACCCTAGTCTAAAATATACATTTGATGGCTACATACTGTACATAATAAAATGTTAAAGACTGGGAATATACAGAGAACAGGTCCTGGGCAGAATATCAGCAAACTCACTAGTTTGTGATGTAGGAGACATGGAAGTAAAGAAACAGGATTTACATTGTATTACAGTGTAGTAAAAAGGTGTGGGAGGAGCTGCAGCAGAGGAGGCGTCGGAGGAGGCGTCAGGAGGAGAAGGAGGCGCAGGACCTGGAGAGCATGATCCACTCACACGCTATTTCTTAAAATCTTGTATAACTCATTTTATAATTAAAAATATGTTTAAAAGAAACCAATAAAATAGCAGTAAAAAAACAATAAAAAGATGATATAGAAAATAAATAAAATGAGCAACCATGTATTGTTTTTTTTTGGTGTGAAAAGTGGATAAGCTTCACTGCAATCAGGTCAATACATGTTATACCCAGGATATTATTTTATTGTTGCTTTCCGTTATTTGTATGATTCTTAATTTATAATTTTCCTCCTGATGAAATAATATTTCTAGGATGTTTTTTGCTTCACCAGAGGGAGCGTTGGATGCCACCGACAATCGGACTGCAGAAACTCTTAAAAAACACAATAAATAAATAAATAAAATAAACATGTGTAATCATGCAATAAAATGTGTTTTGTGTAGTGTATGTCTGTTTAAGAAGTCTATATTGTGGCATAAAATTGCAACAAGCTTCTGTATATGTAAATTTAAAAACATACAGGTTAGGGTTAGAGTAAAGAATAAAAAATAAAATCTGGGACAAGGGACAGCCCTGATGGTGGCCAATACTCACTGGGAATGTGTTTGAATATGCATACGCAGCTCTCACTTTGGTCATATAAGGACCGGATAGCTGGTAGCAATGAGCCTGGTACCCCATAAACCCCCACAAGACTCCCTGAGGGACACAGTTGTAAGCCTATCCTAAAACCTCCAAGTCCATGAAGCATGGATGAGCAAACTCATAAAAAGCAGGTTCCATGGCCAGGACACATTGTTCCTCCTGAATCAGAGGTTCAACAGTCTGAGACTCCTTTCAAGCAACTTTCCCAGGGCTGCTGAGAAGTGTGAATCCCCAATAATTGGAAGACACCCTCTGGTCCTTTTTTTTAGAAAATGGGAACTACTACCCCAGTCTGCCATTCCACTGTCTCCACACACCAAGCGTGTCAACCAAGGCAGCCCAACAATGTCACTGGGAAGCTACCTCGACAACTTCTTTTTTTTCTTCTAAAATTTTTATCCCACGATTTTTGTAACCCATTGTATTTTTCACCGAATTGCCTATATAATGATCCTGGGCGCTACCTCGTCCCTGCTTCCTCTGACATACAGTTAGCAGACCGCTTATTGTCACCTGACGGGGGAGTTTCCCCGGTAGGACGTAGCGTGTGGGAGGATCACGTTATTCACACAATCCACGCTAGCTAGCTACAACACTAGCCGCTAGCTGCTATATGTTTAGCATTGATACTTGAGGCTGGATGTGCTGCGGTGATATGTGAATTCCTTGTTGCATAGCAATACAACCATGCTCTTATCGACGCTTCCATTCGTTGGTTTTTAGTAACTAAATGTCATCATCCACGGCGCCAACCAAAGCGTCTCATCAGCTTCTTCCTTCATGTTCACTGTGGTTTGTTGTTGTCTGAACTCATGAACGCTAGTTGGTGCTCCAGTATAATCGGTCCGCCTGAAACTCATCCAGTGAGAAACGTTCCGCGGTGCAAAAATAAGTGTGATTAAAATGCGACAATTTTTTTAACGCATTCATTTTTGTGTAATTAATTAATCTTAATTAACGCGTTAAAGTCCCGGCCCTACCTAGATTATAATCATGTTAATATACATTATAATCATGTTAGGATGAATGACTTCTACCTCGTCCCTGCTTCCTCTGACATACAGTGTCAGACATACGGGGAGTTTCCCCGGTAGGACGTAGCGTGTGGGAGGATCACGTTATTCACACCGGTTTCTCTCCATCAGGCGCCCCGACCGACCAGAGGGATAGCGACCAGGATCAAAGCATGTTTTTGTGAGGGGGACAAGGGGAGAACATGCAAACTCCACACAGAAAGGCCCTTTTGCCGACCTCGACAAGTTCTTAGCCAGAAATATTAACAAATCTTCAGTCTCTGCCTCCTCCACAGAGGGCGCATCAGTTGGAGTTCCTCAAGTGTTCTTTCCACCGTCCAACAATATCCCCAGGTTGGGTCAGCAGGACCTCCCCCCTGGCTGAATACAGCCTTCCTGACTCATCTAATGGTTTGCCAGAACTTCCTCGAGGCCATCTGAATCCTGCTCCATAGCCTCCTTGCACACTAACTCAATCCTGTTTTGTATGGTCTTATTTATGCACATATGCTTCTGTTTGTTCATGGTTATTGGTTAGAATTCGGTGAGCTTCAACTGTGATTTAAAATGAATAAGGTTCTACAGCCAGTAGCGTTGCTTTTCATCACAGTTGCAAGCGATTTTTAAAATGTGCAGCTCTATCCAGTCAAATGTCAACCTTACAAAACATTGCTTTCTGTTGTTTGCAACTGCAGAGGTACAGGTTCAATTTCTTTTTCCTTTTTTTTCTGACAAAAAGAAACTGTAGATACGTTCCAAAAAGAACATGTGCCTCCAGGGAGGAGAGAGCAAGGACAGGAAAAGTCCACCACTTTATGCATAAATAGCACTTTGAAGTCAGGGATGGGAAGACGAAGCTGTAGGAGGAAAAGAAGGAAAGGAAAAAAGAGTGGTTGTGGATATAAAGGAGTACAGTGTCAAAACTTTTTCAAGTGCAGCTCTACTTAAATATGCCTCCTTGGCCCTCAGGGGCTGTACTTGCATGCTTAGTGTTTCACCTCTTCCCTTTCCTCCTCACCTTCCCTCTGCAGCCCGCCCTCCATTAAAACTGCAGATACTGGTTTAGCCCTTAGCTTACGCTCACACGTTGGCCTTGATCTCTTTAGACAGTGAGTGTGAGAGCTGCATTTTGAAGTAGATTAGTCCCCATAGTATCCTTCAAACTCTTTTTACATCCGGAGTGTCCGCGATTAAAGCCAAGTAGCTCACAGATCGAGCTTTTATAAAGTCTTCGGGCTGTTGGGAGATGATGTCTGAGATTCTGTGGATGGATATGCTTGAGTAGAGGTGAGAGGAATTCCAACATATCTGACAGAATCATGACCACTTTTGCACCACACAATGTTTGTTGACCTTTCCTGCCTCTATAAATGTTTGTAGGCTCTAGAAATGCAGTAACATGCACAATTTAACAGTCTGTAAATCACGTTTTTTTTTTTTTTTAACGTAACTTCCGTGGCTCCATCTTAATTGTTATTGATTCACAGAATGTTTCCTAAGTTTGGATTGTTTATTCAGTTTAACATTTGGTAATTAAGTTTATATAGTTGGGTGAATCTAAGATGTTGGGTTCAATGCTATTAACCGGGAGGGAATGCGAGAAACAAAATGTTAATGGTAATTTGGACTTATCTTCCTGTTATTTGGTTTTCTATTCAAGTTTTCAGTGATGTTAACAGCCAGGTGTGTGTCCTCCGTTTCTGATGCATTAAAATCCAAAAGAATGCAGTAAACTCGCTATCACCATTATCACTGCATACCTGCCTGATGTTGCTAATGCTGCCAAAGACACAGGAGTAGCATGCCCACATGCCAAACTACTTTTGGCTGTGTTCACCTCCATAAAACTATTTACAGCTGTCTTTTTCCAACACAGCCGGAAAATCAATAATACTTTCTGCTATACATGGCTGTTTATACCCTGTCTACTCTGATTACATCTTAAAACATCCAACATCCACATGCAATTGCACTCTACTGAGTGGATAACTTTGCACTCATCAGTAATGTGTTGGTGAAGAGGTTCAGATGGGAGTCAACACTCCTTTGGCATAGGGCTGTGTGTACATGTAACTATTTGCCTGTTGGGCAGCTGGCAGACATGATGATGATTGTATGAGTTGGTAAGCTGTTTAATAAAGAGATGGGGGGTTTTTGATAGTAGGTTGGAAAATGTGTGTGTGTGTGTGTGTGTGTGTGTGTGTGTGTGTGTGTGTGTGTGTGTGTGTTCTTGTACTTCTTACATAGTGAGGACTGGAACACATTTTTAACCAACAGAGAGGACATTTTTGCAAAGTGAGGACATTTTGGCCGGTCCTTACTTCTTTAAAGGCTTTTTTGAGATTTCAGAATTTGTTTTAAGGGTTCAGGTTACAATTAGGTTTATGTTTTAAAAAAGATAATTAATTAACTAACTGAAACTGTATTGTGTGGTTACAAAACTAACTACAACTAACTACAATTATACTGAAAACGTCCTTTGTTTTCATCTTTGTCAACTTTTTTCACACATAATGAAGATGGATAAGGCAAAGGAAATAAAGGCAAAATTTAATGTGGCCTCTTTTAATCTCCCACCCAACAAATACCCCATTACAAAAAACTAAAACTACTAAAAACTAAACTTAAACTAATGAAGAATTCAAAACTATTATAACCTTGCAAGGGAATACACTATTCCAATGAGGGCCCTCACAAAGATAGAGGTACAAGAATGTGTGTGTGTGTGTGTGTGTGTGTGTGTGTGTGTGTGTGACAGAGGAAACAGCGAGAAAGAGAGAAGGGGATTATGTTCCATATATGAACTGTATATGAACATATGAACTGTCCATGGATGTGCATAGTTGTAAACCTTAATGAGTATACTAGAGTAAATTCCTGTTGCAATTGTATAGCATATTCTAAAAATACTATAATATATTAAGCATACTATAATGGGACAAAGAAGAACAACCTAGACCAAGGAACCAGGCAAAACAAAGTTTTTTTTCAGGGATGTTGGAAAAGGATGGTGTTAAGTTTTCTGTCTTTATATAACTGAAATAGCCCTGAACCCTGATGAGCTGAACAGGACTCCAAACAAGGCGAAAGAAATGGAACAAGAACACATGTGGGTTGAGAAAAACTGCCATGTAAACACACTTGATTTTCTCACAATGTCCAGCTTTCTTCTGAATAAAAATGTGTTGGTTCTTAACTGGTCCATTTAAAACATCATTTGGTGACTACAGCCATGCTAGTGGCTCTGTAATGGTGTTTTAAATGTTAACATCAGTATACTAACATGCTGGTAATGACGCTTGGCATTGGCAGTCCATGACGTATTTCACTTCACTGGCTTTGATAACTGTTCTTTCTCCTACTTAGTTTTTAATGTTAATCTTTTCACTCAATACTTGGATGTCCAACTGAAGCCTGTTTCCTGCTTCTTGCGTTCAGCATAGGCAATGCAGTGTGAACAGTAATATTGCGCAATCGCAGCCTGGGTAACTGTGCGAAGAGGGTCTGAGTTCCAAGTTGCGCATCTCCAAGATTTTGTTACAATGCAGACAAAGTTCCACAGACTGCGTTGTAATGATTGGCTAACTATGTTAATACATCTGCATTGAAGATCATGGTACATTTTATGCTTACCTCATATACTCTTCTATAATCATGTAACTCTTTTGTAATCATGTCTTGTACTACTTAAAATTAGGGCCGGGACTCGATTAAAAAAATTAATCTAATTATTTAGAGGCTTTGTAATTAATTAATCAAAATTAATCGCATTTTAATCGCATATAAATATTTGACCTGAGAACAGTGAGAAGTAATTTTTTTCACATGGATTTTTAGTATACCATTGAATAATGACTGAATACATAAGCTTAGGCAACAAAAATATTGTTTAATCTTCCAACAGACCAGTGCAATTTTTGCCATTAAGTGTAGCAATAGCATATTTAGAAATATATTACATTTCAGAAATTCAGGTAGCCTATAGGTAGGTAGACCTTCTGTAAACTATAATACTTTGGTTTTTTAAGTAAAACACAATCCACGCTAGCTACCACACTAGCCGCTAGCTGCTATATGTTTAGCATTGAGGTGATACTTGAGGCTGGATGTGCTGCGGTGATATGTGAATTCCTTGTTGCATAGCAACACAACCATGCTCTTATCGACGCTTCCATCCGTTGGTTTTTAGTAACTAAATGTCCCATCATCCACGGCGCCAACCAAAGCGTCTCATCAGCTTCTTCCTTCATGTTCACTGTGGTTTGTTGTTGTCTGAACTCATCAACGCTAGTTGGTGCTCCAGTATAATCGGTCCGCCTGAAACTCATCCAGTGAGAAACGTTCTGCGGTGCAAAAATAAGTGTGATTAAAATGCATCAATTTTTTTAACACGTTCATTTTTGTGTAATTAATTAATCTTAATTAACGCGTTAAAGTCCCGGCCCTACTTAATATAGATTATAATCATGTTAATATACATTATAATCATGTTAGGATGAATGACTTAATGTTATTCTCTGTATAAATGCTGTAATTGTGTAAAAATTGTTTGATTTAATGTGGACCCCAGGAAGAAAAGTCTTCATCTCTATGAAGACTAAAGGGGATCCAAAGGATATGATAAACAATAAACTACAGGATCCAGATGCAGTGAGGAAGAGAAGAGTTCCCTTCTTGAGTCATCCACTTTGACCATGAACATGCACGAACAACTAGACGTTCGTGGGAACGTCTTTCAGGATGCGGAGATACTGTTGATAGAATTAGTTGTACTCATCTAAGTTCCCTTACAGCCCTTTTAATGCACTGTGCTCATTCATACAATACTCTGCAAGGTTGTTGCTTTTTGTTTTTGAGTTCAGATTACATCACTCATTCCTGTGTCCAATTACCATTAGATTGTGCAGCTTGGGAGGGCCCTGTTTTTTAAGAGGGATCATTTATATGTCATAAATAACTTCGATGTAAGAATTTGTAGGCCTGTGTCTTGAATTGTGTGTTTACACATTACATCAAATACACAGTGTCCAAAAATGTGAACCTGACTCCCATCCCAACGGTACAGTTTCAAGGAATCATAAGGGCCTCCCCCGAAGCCTCAGCATGCACCACCTTTGGTTTTCATTAATCAGGTCAGATACTGGCCGTCTGCGCTCCAGCACACACTGCTCACATTGCTGAATGTCTGCAGAGCACAGATGGCTTCGACCCAGACTCCCCCCGACTGTCATAGTCAAAGAAGCATGACATTGATGTGCTTTCTGGATGCCTGTTCTTGTTTCATAGAGCTATGGTCTCTGAGATACTGACCCTAAAGCTTTAACAATCACACTGACGCGTGCTTCAAAACAATAGTGTTTAATCACCAGCTGTTTGTAGCAGCAGCAACTAGCTGTCTAAAGCTATGCTGGCAGCTGGGGTGGCAAAGCATTTTTCAAGGGTGACAGCTGCCATCATCCTGGTCGAGCTGCCCCTGTACAGCAACAAAATAAAGCTTTTTTTTTTTTTCCTCAGGAGGGCAGGCTCAGTCAAAGAGAGCAAATGTGCAACTTCAGCTCAGTCTTTTACACGTCCTTTCTGGAACTAAAGTTTTACTTTTGATTAGAGGTTACCACATTCAGAAGAGTGTCAGGTAATTGCTAATCGGTCACTCAAAACTTAACTAAACCGCACTGAACTTCCTGTAATTGCATTGTGATGATTTTTTCCTCATTTCCTCTGCTCACGTTGTGCTGTATTTCTTTTTCTTCATCTCTGTCTTCCTGACAGTCGTCCTGTTCTCCTCTGTCATAGTGTTTGTGTGTTTTATACGTTTTGGACAGGTTGATGGCAAATTTTGTTGTACTAGTACTTGTTACTCTGTGCAATGACAATAAAAGCTTCTGATTCTGATTCTGATAATGGTACTTGTTGCCCCATGTAGCAAACTGTGTGGTTTGCTGTAGTTGGTGAGTTATTGAAGTCAACATAAAATACGCAGCATGTATATTCTAATAACATTTATTTAAAGACATAGGAAAGTAAAAACAAATAACCAACAAACTGTACAACCAACTTAATTATCTGTACCAGTATCCATGCTCAGAATGGGTGGGGGTTAAAAGCTGAAGTGGGTGTGACTTGAAAATAAACTGGGATTTTTTGGGACCTAAACAGGTACTTATGGACACCTTAAGCCTAGACTTATGATTTCATATATTAAACTTAACAGAACAGAGAGCGGGTTAAACTTCAGATCAAGTAATCTGATCAAGTAAAATTACTATTTGCAGAACAAAGCTTTGCAATGAATTTAGCTCATTTACTAATGAGCACGGCAAGTACAGCTGAAGCTGATGGGAATGCCACTCCCTTTTTCACGTATTTGATTATTAACCAAGTTTTAGACATATTTTGAAAACATTTTCCATAACTTCTGACCTGTCAAATTATTCTTGAACTGTTTTTCAAAACTGAATCACACAAAAAATGAGAAGACCTACATTTATTCTTATTCTATGTATTGTTAATTTGAAGAAATATACAACAATGGTATTTTACTCCTTCCATGCATTCTAATTCCATTCCATTTACTTCCTTTTTATTTATTATTTAAAAGAAAGTTAACTTTACAAGAGCCAGCACCTGTTATCTGTTACCAGTACAACAGTCACCCACTGAGCAGAACAAAATGCCCAACATGCTTTGGAACTGGGTCACATGTCTGTTGCATGTTGTCTTTGGCTCATGGGTGCTGACACCTTACCTTAACCAAATAATACCAAAATTAAGCTGTAAAAAAAAAAGTGTTCTTAGAGAAACTTTGTGTTTTACTCTTTCATTTTGTGTCATTCATACTGGTGTACATCCATCTATAAAAGAAAGTGTGTGTGTGTGTGTGTGTGTGTGTGTCTAGTTCATATCTCTCTGACCGTTAGTCAGACTGACCTCAGATTTCATATGTGGCTTGCGCATGGCACAAAGGTTGACATCCTCGATTTTGAAGATTTTTGAATTAATTTTTTCAAAATATCATTATTTACGTAGGACGTGTTGCAGCATTGCACTGTTTCCGATCGGACGCGTTTTAGGGGAGCTCCGCCCCCTTTTAGGGTAGCTCCGCCCCATTGTGTGATTGGCCTACACCTGGTCAGTAACACAACTCACTCTGGATTTCCACCCTGACTCATCTCATCTGGAAGTCTATTTAGCCTACCTATCTTTAGGAGTTTTAAAGTGCACTACAAGGTTCGATTTTCTAATAATATTCATATAGTTTCCAGCGAATATCAATGTTCAATGTGTATGTGCTGAATGGTGTGGTACCTTATGAAAAGTAAGCGTTTTATGGAGTTGCAGACGTTGTAGTCGTCTGCATAGCCACAACATATGAAACACAATAGTTATCAATCAATCTACACATTCCACAACACACCTACAACCCTTACTGACATTATTCACATCAATCTGTTTGTGCTGCATGTAAATTATTCCCTCCTATATCTGTGTCTGTATATATGTCTAACCATGTTGAATGATTAAGTTTCTTTTTCTTACAATAACTATATCTGTGTCTCTTTATTTCTCAATGGACATCCATGTATTACCTAATATACACTTTGTATATTAACACTACTCAAGAGTATTACACCTCATTGTACATCCCACTTTCACACACAACCTCATTTGGCCATAATTGAAAAATCTACTTAATCTCCCACTATATGAATACATACTTCCTACAGGCACTGCACTAGTCCTTAAAATTCCAGAAAACAGTGACTCAGCTTCTCAGCCAAGAAGGTTAATACTCCCTTTCTTTGTTTCAGCCTATTGTGTTGTCAGACGGATGGATGATTGAATTAATTTTAGCACTGAAATTGTATTGTATTGTATTCATGTTTTTATATGACTCACCTGTTGAAATAATAACATTGTGGTTCAATTTAAGTTGTGCATAAATCAGAATGTGGACAAGGATGTGATGGAAACCAAACTAATAAGCTTAAAGAAAGTTTCTCAGAGCAGCAAAGTTGGTTGTTGGTCGGATTTCTGTTGGTCCACCACTATAAGCAACACCTTTTATTTTACATTTGATGCATTATTCGTATTGTAACAATATTGATGACTGCAATTTTAAGGGGGTGATTTTTTCACCCTACAGAAACAGCTCCCTAACTGTCCTCAGTTTTAGAGAAGGTAAAACTCAGAGAGTAGGCTGGGCTTGTATTGAAGGGAGAGGGAATGTAAGAACAGGGCGAGTTTCCTCTGAGCCGAGGTCGATCGAGTTGAAAGGGAATGCTGCCTGCCGGCATGTTTGTGTTTCAGCTGTTCTTTGTTACACTGAGTGCCTTGTTTCGCAACAGAAGTCTGCTGGAGGGACGAACAGAAGAGGGAAAGAAAAGAAAGCATTATTAGCCCTCAGAAACAATACTTTAAGACTTATAATTAGGGCTGGGTATTATATTTTTTACTTTTAACTACTATGCTGACAACTGGGTTTTGACTAATATCTAACTTTTATAAATATAACCATGTTTGGTTTTTTTACAAAACTTGTTTGGTTTGTAGTCACGCTACAATTGGAAACATTGAGTTTTTTATTCAGATTTACACATCATAATAACTTTATTTATATATAGCACCTTTTAAAAACAGCAGTTTACAAAGTGCTTCGACAGAGAATCACAAGGAGACTGATGCCATGAGGCTAAAAACAATTCTTATATAAACAGAAAAACAATAAGAGACAGAGCAGGAACAATCACAAGACATTCTCAGATACAAATAAAAGGTAAAAGGAGTAAAAAAGTGAAGAAGTAAAAAGTAGTGGTGACATAGGAAGCATTACATAAAAGCAAGTCTATAAAAGTGGGATTTAAGAAGTGATTTAAAAGAAGTTACTGACTCTGAGCACCTTATCTCCTTGGACCTTTGAGGGTCACCTTTGGTTTTTAGTTTTGACTTTGGAACGGTCAGAAGGACCCGAGGATCCTTCAAAATTCAAACTATCTTTGAACCTTTAATGGTTTTGTTCTTAACCCTCTGGAGTCCATCGATTAATTGAAAATACGCATTCACATCAATTTCACATTGATTCACATCGATTTCACATCAATAACTTACGATTTATATATACTATTAACTATTTATATATGATATGTAGACAAGCTGAGAAAGCCACTTCAGTTCAGTTCATTTATGTTTCTAGACCATTTTTAAAATGTGAATTTTCTTTCTACAATGACAACTATTACTATTTTTAATTTACATGCAAATACATTGTTTTGTAGTTTTATCATTTATTATTTTTCTGCTGTTTGTGTGTATAAATGTTTTTTTTAATGGTACATTTCCATAGAAACCTGTGTCTTTTGTTTGTATTTTGGGTTCCTGGCAGCTTTATACTTTGTCAATTAAATTAAAATGAAAAATCTGACTGATAGCCAAGTTTGTGTTGAGAAAAAGGAGCCATGCATGTGATGTAAGGACAGACTGAAAGATGCTAAACAGAGACATAAATTAGTGCATAGGAAGTTGACAAATTTGAAACAAAATCTCCTGGACTTCAGAGTTTTAACTACAACAGTGAAGCATTTCGATTGAAATACAGCTCAAACTTGAACCTCTAACTTGCTTATTCTCTATTGCAGTGGCAGCTGAGGTTCATGAGTACCAAACCAAAAGGATGAAAAACCTCACCCCTTAAAAACAAAGTAAAATAATAAAAGCTTGTGGATATAACTGAAACCAACTGTACTTTTGCGACATTATGAGGGAGACTTTTTGTACTTGAGAAAGAGAAACTGACGGTGGGGGGAAAATGCGTCCACAGCAGCAGATCCACCCACTTGTCAACACTGTTAAAGTCTGATTCTCTGGCCTTCTCATAATGAAACAACCAGCTTACTTGTACCACTTCTCTCACCATTCTTCAGGAGAAGGTGTGGTCTCTCATGTTGCACATATTTTTCTCACCACATCTTCCTAAAACTTTAATATCACATGTTGTTTGTCATAACTGATACAATTCTTCCATTTTTGATTCATTTGGGAGGAATTTATGGCAACACCCCACCCTTCTCCATGCTGTAACACTCTCTCTCTCACACACACACACACACACACACACACATTGCATATGTTGTTATAAAAACTTCCAGTTGTAAAGCAGGAGTAGAGCCTCTTCCGCTGCTGACTTTAAATGACCCTGTTTTTTTTTTCTTTTCTGCTAGCACATGTGCAGAGTGGGCATCAGGTTTATCTAAATGTGGCACAGTCAGGGAGAGGTGGATACAGAGTATAGGAAAATATGGGTTTCATTTCCCCCCTCTGTACGTGCTGGGTTGTGTTTCAGCTGGCAGCACAAACTGCAGAGGTGAAGTCACCGGGCAGCGCAGAGTGAAGAAACACAGAGCAGGCCAAACACACACAGAGAAGAAGGTGTGCAGCCATGCAGTGTATGCTGATTAAGGTTGTAACGATTGTCCAAATGCACAGTTCAGTTTAGACCTCGGGTTGAATAAGAAAAAATAGAAAACATCTGGCTTTTTATTAAATCAACACTTTAGATTACAGCCCACAACATACTGTGTAATTACGCCAGAGTTATGGTGTAATTTATTTATGTGAGCTAATGGAGTACATACCAATAGCTATGTTGGTACTGGAGAACAAAATGTGAAGTTATTGAAAAAGCAGGTAACAATACAATGTACTAACACTGTAGTTATTTGTTGAACTACAAGGGACCTATTGTATTGTTCCCTCTTGTTATATTAAGCTGCAGGACCACTGTTGGGTAAGCAGGCTGTGATCCAAAGCAGTGTTAGTTTCCCCTTTGTTATATTTAACTATTAGGGAATTACAGGGTGTAGGGGTGTAGAGTGACAGTGTTGTCATGGATACGGTTGGCGTTGACCCAAAGATAGGAGGAAGATGGTGCATTACAAGCCTCACGAATCCTATGAAATGGTTTACACTTGTAAACTTCCACTAAAAGTGGGAATGGTGACCTTTCCCACCACATCAAGAATATTTGAATTGTCACTTCACAGTTACTTTAAGAATTACAAAAATGACTTAGCAGGGACGTTCGGAAAGTGTTTTTAACGTCATCTGTCCGCCTATCTATTTTGCCACGTCTGGCAAGAGCTAGTTGCTTATTTTCTCCATTAGATGTCCCATGAGAATAGCTGGTGAACGTAGTGGAGCATTTAGCATCTTAGGGACAGATATTTCCGTCAAGAATTAATTGAGTGATCTGCTCAACACTTTTTATCCTCGTATTGAATATTTAATTAATCGATGATTTATTGATGGTTGGTGTGGAATTTTTAATCGGTCTGTGTATTTTTTCATTTTATCTCTGACTGCGTATCAGTATCACTGAACTGAAACACGCCGAGTGTTCAGTTCTGTGGCCGTACGTCAATCAGCCAATGACCCGAGGATTACGTTGGATAAAGCTACAGTTTGCAAACTGAAAGCTGCAATAACAATTACAAAAAAAAATACAAGAGGATTAATTTGAACAAAACTAGCTTACTGCATCAAACCTTGCTAGCATGAATTACTGAATTTAATTTGATCCAAAACTAATTTAAACACAAAACACACTTAAATATGAAGATTACTGTGAAAACTAACCTCATGCCTCTTCGGGGGCTAAAACATAAAACACTGAACTCCTTGTCGTGATATTTACAGGATCACCTCATGTGAGTTAGCTTAACGATTGACAGGATCAAGTCTCTTTTTGTCCTTTCAAAAGAAAAGCACTCATTATCAAAACAGGCTTTGGCATAGTACTGTATATAAATCTTTTATTTTGCGCATGTACTGTATGCATGCAGCAATTAATCGATTCATTGACTGTTAACATTATAGATAATCAAGTTGGCAGGTTTCTTCTAAATGCCCATCCTTAGTACATACACATATAATGCTTTTCTCGCAGGTGCGTTTACTGCCCAGTAGTTGTCCAGAGAACTTCACATCCAAATCAAAGCAGATTTTATCCATGCATGATAAAGACACATAAACTTTTCAAAATATGATTTTGTAGTTTATGCTTTTAATTGGCATACACATATGCACACTTACATCTATATGTCTACCTTCATGTGTTTCTACTGATGCTCCAGGTGAAGATTCAGCCCCCCACATTGTGTTGAATATCGCTGTTGCTGTTCTCCTTTTACATGACATATATGGAGACTGGGCTTTGCCAAAATGACCATAGCAGCTTACATAATGGAAACTAAAAACCAGTGCATTGTAAATCAGCCACAATAAACTGTGAGTGACTCACAATCAAAAGGTGGAAGCCAAGGCGGATGAAGGTTGGGATTGTTAAATGAGGAAACCTGATAGTGTTTTATCCACCACCTTCAGACTGTGGGTTTCACTTACTGACATTCTCATACATACAGGAAGGTTCAATGCTTGCAGAAGTGTCAACAATAAACTTAATAGATAGATTTCCACCCGCTACTAGTTCTGCAACTCGAAGATATATCAAAATGTGCGGTTTGATTGGGATCGGTGTGCTATTTCTTTTCTCTACGGAATACAAATTTTTTCCGACGTAAGTCACGAAAAAATTCGCAAAATTGCATTGAAGTGAATGGGACGGCCGAAAGAAAATGAGCAAAAAAGAACAATAATTGGAGATTTTCAAACGTCTACTTCCCCAGCATAATTTTACCTAGAGACTCAATTTGAACTTTAAACAGTAGACACAAGTCTTGTGTATCGGTGTATTAATCTAGGTTGAGATAGGTCATATAGTTTTTATCAATCCCTGTTTAATGACCATGATCATTTTTGGAGAAATTCTGAGATTATAATGGGTGTGTATTGCACAGAATGTTCGTGTCACAGTGTGTGATGTCATCGCTCAGAGTGTAGAGGGAGTGAAAAAACTGTCAAAAAATAAATTTGAAAGCTGCGCTCCAGGCCGCAAATTCCACTCTACAGAAATAATTTATACATAGAAACGTAGGAAAATTAGTCTTCTCACTCACAATCCTCTGGTAAAGCTGTCAGAGTTATAGTTTGGGCGTAGGACACACAGATGCGCCACCAACACGCACCAACAGCCACATTGACTCCCATATTAAAAATGCAGGAAGATTTCTGAAAAAGGGAGATGTAACAGTTTTTTTAGATCGCGCTAACAAAGCTATTTTTTCATTTTTCTAAAAAAAACAACATATGTAGACGTTCAGGAAGACCTCAGGACGCTCATAGTGAAGTCGGATCAATGATAGGTATTATGGTTTTGCCAAAAATGCTTTCTGTTCAAGGCTAGAAATTCCAGTCTGTCCACCTCTGCTGTCACTGTGCCGGAACAGGTGGCAGTTAATTCTGTTGATTGCTTTGATCTGATTGCCTTTGATCTTTGATGTGATTACAGTTACAGATACACACACACATGCGCGTAAACGCGCACACTCCTCACACATGCATACACATGCTTCAAACACACACGCGCACACCATCACACACACACACACACACACACACAGGTAACTTTATGTGATTTTAATTACACATACACACACACACACACACACACACACACACACACACAGGTAACTATGTGATTTCGCTACGCGCACACTCCTCCAGATACACGTTTCACATACACTCACAAACACACACACACACATCTTGAGGGTAAAGGGCATGGTTTGAAATCTCTGAAGAATCTCATCATAGTGTACACACACCGGTAGTAGCCCCCATGGCCCTTTCAGAATTTTCCCCAGAGGAAATTTTCTAGTTAGTTATTATTATTGCCGTTATTATTAGTCTGTTAATTTAAGTAACCCTGAAACAGGATTTATCAAAACTAGTAGCTTAATCAACTCTCAGTAGCAAACACAACAAAGTACATATATATTTTTCTTTTGGCATTTTCATGCTTTTATTTGAATGGAAGGGGGAGACAGAGGAAAGGCATGCAGCACACTCTGGTGTGTGTGGACTATTGAAAAGTGTAACCAGACTTTAGACTCGACATTGACTCACTGTGACACGCTGCAGGAGCGACTTAATCTTGCACGCTTTCTATCACTGTCTCCATAGCGGCCTCTCTGCTGAATTAACAGTGTGACTTGCTCTGCACGCACACATGTGTGTGTGTGTGTCTGTGTGTGTGTGTGTGTGTGTGTGTGTGTGAGAAGAGGATGAGAGGCGTTAGCATGTCCAGAAATGACAGCAAATGTGGGAGAGTTTTTGTTTCCAATCATTCGTCCAACTTGCAACACTTTATGTTTTTTTTTAAATAAATTTCAGATAAGGGTGGCTGTGGCTCAGTGGTAGAACTGATCGGAAGGTCGGTGGTTCAATTCCTGACCATGGGGTCAGGGATTGAACCATGGCAGCCTACATGTCGAAGTATCCTTGGGCAAGATAGTGAACCCCAAATTGCTCCCAGTGCTGCATTCATCAGTATATGAATGAATTCCCAATGGTGGCAGGTGGCACAGTTGTAGGATAGCCTTGGCCACCAGTAAGAAGCTTTATTGATAAAGACAGAGTGAAAGGGGACAGGTGGGGAGGCATGTGGGTAAGGACTCCAATTCAGATTCGAACTTGGGCAGCCCGATTACGAGGACAATGCCTCTATGGTAGATGCTCTACCAGGTGTGCCACCAGGCACCCTGCATGTGTTTATGTAATCTCTATCAATTACGTTGATGTGTTGCCCCACCCCAGCGTATTTGAAACCATGACGGTAGTTACACACACACATGCAAAAGGTTAAAACAATACCTGCAACATGCTGTCGTGGCTGGCAATAATACATTGTAATAGGAGTAGGAAAATCTATTAAATCTGTTCCATACTAAAATGCATCCATGATATGCTCAATACAATACGATCATTAAGGTTTATATGTAAAAATAAAAATAAAAAATTAAAGTACAGTTTGAATGTAAACATTCAGCCTTGAATTTGCAACTCAGCTTTTTTTTACTCCATTACCCTTACCGCCCAAAATATTGAATTCTGCTCTCAACTGTATTTTATTTCATAGTTATATCATTGAATAATTATGTACAGTTACATAGTTATTTGAATGGTTATTTCTGTGATTCCATTCATTTATTTTAGCTGCCAACTGGAGATGTGAGAAATGTTAGTTGTAAAGTTGTTAAATGTCAAACTGATGGAGATCTATTGAACTCCAATAATATACAAAGTGAGATCAGCCTGTAATGACTCTCTGCAGAGAATCACATAACATACAAGATGAGTCACTCCGATACAGTTGATACAGTATCAAAACTATCAGATCTAAGAAAAGCACCCCAAGAGGCAACACAAACTTGTAGTGGTAACTCAAACTTACATATCAATTATGTATCAATGGACGTATGCCAAAAGGTTGTGGAAATTAAGCAGAATTCTGAATAGATGACTCCCAAATTCCCACTCACAGCCCCCAAGAGACGGCTATTGAAACAAGGCAAAGAAAGAGTAAAGCTAGTGTACTTGGCATGTTTCAGCAAGAGACTCCACTCCTTCATCACTAGTCATCATCCACAGCACTTGATGGATACTAGCAACATTGCTTTTGCGTCTAAGGTCAACTTGAATTAGTGTGCAGGAAAGTAAGGAGTAGAGGAGAGGGATCTATCAAAGACTTTCAGGACTTGCCCTCCTGTCTGCTCCCTTTTTCTTCCCCCTCAGATCAGATTCTTACTGAGGGGCCTTAAAGTGAGTGAACGCTGCTAGCATTAATTAAGCTGGAGAAGATGGTGCAGGCCTCGACACCAGCAGAAAACCAGGGATGAAAGCTTCATTAACGAACCACAATGCCGTGACAACACTGATAATTACCTCCATGGGCAAGGAGATAAAAGATGAGGTCTAAGAAAAAAATATGGGAGCTTTACTTAGCTGAAGAATACCCAAGTGAGGTTTGGGCTCAACCAACCAGCTAGGCCTCAAACAAATGGACTATGTAGTGTGTGTGTGTGTGTGTGTGTGTGTGTGTGTGTGTGTGTGTGTGTGTGTGTGTTCTCAAATAAAGCCTTTGGGTGAAATGAACATTGTATAGTTTCAAATTAGTTATGATTACATGACTACATTCAATTGAATAAAAAATTGATTAAGAAAAAAAAGATTATTTTTTTTAATAGGAAATCTGTTTATTTTGTGATGTTCATTCAGTATTGATATAGGCCCATGTTGTGTTTAGCCCAACCCCAGTTTGTGTCTTTTGTGTATTATCATTACACTGAGCAAGGATGAGTAAAAAACAAAGCAAGCAATTGAAGCAAGTGACAATTGGAAAATACAAAAAAATAGTGGAATATAATGCAGTAAGGCTCTCGGGCATTCTGCATTGCTTTCAAATACTCATTTAATGTTATCCCTGCTGAGTCAACTTTTTACATATTTTGTTAGGGGCAGTAACCTTTAAATATATATGTGGCCCCTATCTATGTCAAGGATACATTAAAATTCATTTATCATACCATGGACTAGCTCAAATGGGTTTCAGCAAGATGTCTGCTCATGTTTTTTTAATATATATTTATTGCATTTTTCATTTCAAATTCAACACAGGATAAACAACCGCTCAGGCATGATATGCCCACGAACAATGTGTAAGTTAGAGAAATATATAAAAGTAAATAAATAGTGGGCATTGTATCCACCTTCCCCACCCCTTATAGCAGAGAATGGCATCATATAGTGTACATGTACGGCTGAAAAACAGAAACAAATGACAGGCTAACAGGATAGCTGCTTAACATAAATTGGTTGAAGAAACTACCGTGGAACCATAGACTGTATAAATAATGGACGTAGTCACCGTGACGCCACCAATTGGTTTGTGGCCCGTTGGAAGCATCGAGTTCAGCGTTACACTCGTCAACATCTTGTTTCTGATACGGGGAGCAGACCATATTTGGTCTGTGGAGGAGCAAAGCCACTGCTAATCCATGTTAGCATTAACTGGGATGTTCATTTTGGCTAGCAAAAAACAATATGTATGTCACTTCAGAAAACGGAACAGCGACTCCTTGGAGTGTCTGTTAGTCCAACCAAACGCTGAACAAGACATTTTAAATGAACAAAACATTCAAATAAACTGTCATTAAATGAAAATACAGTGTGAAAGAGTCAAAGTTCAACGTCCTTTTTTTATGTATATACCGTTATATATAACTTAACGGCTCGCCTTGTTAGTGACCTGTCAATCAAAGCCACGCCCCAAATCATACAATTCTTTATCTTCTATTTTCTTCTAAATGGGGCCATTATTTGAACTATTAACATTAAATTGTCTTGAAGAAGATTATTTTTATTTATTGCTGACAAACATTTTTATTTATTTATTTTATTTTATAATTTTCATTATCCTATTTATCCATAATAAAATACTTAGAACAACTAGTAACTATTACTAATAAATAAAAAAGATAATGTATCTTGTTAGCCAGCAAGCTAATAATCAATACCTCTAAGAGTCAGTTGTGTTTTGCTGTTTGGAGATTTTGTTTTAGCTTCACTGAGGGTAGGTCATCCCAAATGCTACAAGTGGTCACTGTTTTAGCTGTTGTTGGTCAAGTTTCATTGTATATTTGCTTGTTAAACCTCAACGGTTGTTTCATGTTTTTACACCTACAGCATGTATATTACGCAGCTTTAGAGCTGTTAGAAAGCAACTTTGACAATGTGAATTGATCAATGTGAAATGGAAAAGCCTCAGGGTTTGTTTTGATGTGCAAATAAACCCGCTGACCCTGTCAGCTACAATGAGATACTGCATAAGATTCACTCACATAACACCACATTTGATCATTGTGATGTCATGACCTTTATGTGTAAAAGCAATGTTTGTTGAATCTCAACAAAACATAAAAATATCAACACATTTTGCAAATGGATGTCAGATCCAGAACAGTACCATTAAAAATGATGGTCTTATTATAAAGGCCTAGCGACTCTGTGACATATCATTTATTGTTGTGAATAAAAAAAATATGATATCACAGCAGAACAAAAGCTATAACAACATTAATCAATGGAGTTCAACATTTATTTTAATTAAAGTATTTGCACTTGGAAATTAAGTGAAGTACCACTTGGTTAGTACAGGAGTTCTCAACCTTTTTGAGTCGTGACCCCCATTTTAACATGCATGTTGTCCGCAACCCCCACTCACTGAACAGAGTCTCACATGCAAGTTCAGATCACCCAAAAAAGAAACAAAAGACCAAAAAAAGGAAACAAAATGACCAAAAAAGACACAAATTGACCACAAAATGATCTAAAAAGACACAAAATGACCAAAGACACAAAATGACAAAAAAAAGACACAAACTGACCAAAAAAGACACAAACTGACCAAAAATAGACACAAAATGACCAAAAAAAGACATTAAATCACCAAAAAGACTAAAACACATTAACACATGAACACTTTAACACAGTGGAGACGGAGCTGACTTCCAAAATGATCTGGTGACCCCCAGAAATCATCTCGCGACCCCAATTGGGGTCCCGACCCCAAGGTTGAGAATAGCTGGGTTAGTAGGTCTAACTTCCAATCATTAATGTCCTCTTGCTGTATGTTCTACACTCTGACTTCAAAAACTGTTTTACTGTCACAGAAGAGTTTTCCCACACCAGCAGGGTCAGTATAGCATGACGCATACAGCTGAGGTATTGCTGAGATTATGAAATCAGGCCGGGTTGGGTAGACATAACATGTAGGGCTGTTTACATTCTTGCTGTGCAGGCAGGATGTTCTGGTGTCTCTGGGCCAATCTCGCTATCTATTCAGGGAGAGGAGGCAACAAAAACCACCACCTGGCAGGGGAACAGGGCAGGATATGCCAAATACAGCCTGCATCGCTTGGTTATTCAGCTGCTGCTAACAATAGGATCCTCGTTTAGGGATTTGATTCATAAAGAGATTGGGAGATACTTTGGGCATTGTTCAGGGATTTCTGAATGCTGGGGTCGAGATTTCCTCCAAATCACAACTATTGTTGGGGTGGACCTGCTGAACAACTTAGCATCAAGTTATTTTTGCCCTGCTGAAGACAAGTCCTAAAGGTCATGACACATAGGGGAATGATTGGACCAACCTTGCACCAACATGAGGCAGCTGTGGCTGATGCTAGTTTTGGGGTCTGTACAGAGGTGGTTGCTCGTCTTATTGCTGCAATATTGCAACAACAGCAGACAATGTTGCCGGGGTTTGTGCTGTTCTATCTGTGGTGGCCCACTGCTAGGCTGCATGGATGGGATCCTGATATTGATATAGTCTGTCTACATGTTGGCAGTGCTGAGGTAATGTCTGTATCCCTACCAGAACTGAAGACTTTAAGATTAAGATTCAGTTTTGCACACACACACACACACACACACACACGCACATTCTTGTACTTCTATTTTTGTGAGGACCCTCATTGGAATATTGAATTCCCTTGCAAGGTTATAATATTATTATAATATTGGACTTTTCATTAGTTTTAGTTTAGTTATTAGTTTAGTATTTATTTTATGAAATGCTTTAGTTTTAGTTTTTTGTAATGGGGTATTTGTCGGGTGGGAGATTAAAAAAGGTAAAAGTAAATTTTGCCTTTATTTCCTTTGTCTTATCCATCTTCATTATGTATGAAAAAAGTTGACAAAGACGAAGATGAAGGACATATTTGCTATAATTTTAGTTAGTTTTGTAACCACACAATACAGTTTCAGTTAATTATCATTATCATGTAACCGTTAACCTTTAAAACAAAGTCTGAAATCTCAAAAAAGCCTTTAAAGAAGTGAGGACCGGCCGAAATGTCCTCACTTTGCAAAAATGTCCTCACTCTGTTGGTTAAAAACGTGTTGTGGTCCTCACTATGTAGGAAGTACAACAACAACACACACACACACACACACACACACACACACACACACAACCTTCTACTTCTCTGTTTGTGAGGATCCTCATTGGAAGTGAATAGTGAATTCCCTAGCCCCTAACCATAACCCTTAACCTAACCTTCACCATCACAACTAAATGCCCAACCCTAACCCTAACATAAACCTAGTTGTAACCTGAACCCTAAAACAAAATCTGAACTCTCAAACAAGCCTTTAAAGAAGTGGGGACCGGCCGAAATGTCCTCACTTTACAAAAACGTCCTCACTCTGTTGGTTAAAAACGTGTTCCGGTCCTCACTATGTAGGAAGTACCGGAACAAACACACACACACACACACACACACACACACTAAAACAGCAAGCTGTGAATTTGTCCTCTGTCTGTCCTCATTTAACCCATCGTTTTACACACCAGTGAACACGCCATGCTTAGGAGCAGTGGGCAGCACATTTCTGCACCCAGGAAGCAGTGGGGGGGTTAGGTGCCTTGCTCAAGGCACAGGGGCACTTCGGTCCTTGACCTTTCAGTCCTAGGATTCAAAACAAAAAGACCATGATGCCTACCCACTGGTAATATCCAGATGATTTAAAATCTTTCAAGGCTCTCAAGATGTGAATAAGACCACCATTGTCCCTGTTTCCAAAAAGACCAAAGCATTCTGCTTTAATAACTATTTCCCAGTCGCCCTCACTTCCACCATCATTAATTCCTTCAAGCAATAACTTAAAGTATTCATCACCTCCTCCCTCCCTGACTCACAAGAACCACTACAATAGTAAACAAATGTTTCCAAAAATTGAAGATGACTGTAGAAAATTCAAAATGAACCACAACCATTTTAAAACACCCACCCTGAGCGTACTGGCCTGAAACTCATGACAATCCACATCATACATCACTGGATATCTTACCCAAAGTTATCACAGTTTTATCGTGTAAAATAAGTTGGGAACAAGGAAACAGCACAATGTTAGTGATCAACAAACAAACAAACAAACAAATAACACATATGACATAGCAGTGAGAGGTGTGAGATGCGCATGCGGATGTTTGATTTGCGAGCACGCTGCTCTCATTACGAGTGCACAATTTATGTCAGCATTCTAATCCCATGAATGGATGGATGGATGGATGGATAGATAGGTATTACTTTGTCTTTACCAACAGATTCTGTCTGGAAAATAGTAATATTAGACCTGACAAAGATAGATTTTCAAGTACACACACACACACACACACACACATACACACACACACACACACACACACACACACACACACAGTGTAGGTATAGAAACAGAAAAGATTGTGTAGAGGGTGTTGAAATTTCTATTCTTAGACAGAATGTAGGCTTAGCCTTGGGTAAATTTGACTGTTTCATTTTCAAATCTGACTCACAAAGATGGATGTCGCCTTCGCATTATCGATCAAACAAGGAACTCAGAAAAACACTCTCTCCTCAGAATATTGGAAGCAAATGAGTAAAAAAAAGTTCTGCACCTTTGACCCACTTCAAGACAAAAAGGCTTTGTTTCTTTCTTCTAGACTGCTGGAGATGGCCTCCAAGAGAGGAAAACAAATTCATCAAATGCAGACAGAGCAAAGTTTTACGACTAACCATGGCCCTCTTCCTCTCTTTTTATCATTTCTCTCCTTCTGGTATACCTCTTCCTACTTCAAGCGTCTCTCTGTCACTGTTTCTCAATCACAACTATTTATACTGTGCTATTTCTTTCTGACCTTAACCCTATAAAGCCAAGTGTATCATATTAGATACAGTCATTTTTGAGACCTCTACATCATCAAAAACCTGATGTATACATGTGTTGAAGATAAACAAACTGAGCAACAAATTGCACAAAAATACCAGATGTAGCAAAAATGATATGCAGGTTCCACGAGTGGATCAGTCATTGCTGCATTAAAAAACTTCATATCAGCAGATGTATGATGTTGTGTTATATGGAAAAAATATGTATTTTGCATGTTTGAGGAAAAAGGAAAAGTTAAAAATGTTGTTGTTTGATGTTTTTGTTAGTTCAAGAAAAACAAACTGTGAGCAACAAATTGCACAAAAAGACCTGATGTATCAAATATGATACAAATTAGAATTCATATATGCAATTTATTTATTTTTTTAAATTCGTCAGCAAGTTAATAAGCACTCGGTTTTAAAAAAAAATTGAATTTTCTGGCAATTATTTCATGGTTCAGGCTTTATAGGGTTAAGATTAATTTGAGATGCAGCTCAGTACTGTGTGTCAAATTGTCTGAGTCATGAATCTGTAATAAAAACGACTTAATTATTAAATTAGTTAAACCGATTACGGTGAATAAGGGTTTAGAACATTAATGTTTGGCTTTCTAATGTCCATTTCCATGCTCAATAATGTTCCATAAGTTGTTGCAGCAATCTTTGGGTTGATACCATTTGTTCAACACATTCTGCTGAATTAGGCTGTAAAACCAACCAAAAAAGTTATAGTTATAAACCAAATTTCAGCCAATTCGCTGATTATCAGACCACTGAATGGACATTTACTCCCAGTCATCCAATAAGGAAGGGGTGACTAGGGGCCTACTCGACCTTCTTGTAGATCCAGTAGGTTGTGCCAGTAACATTACAGAATGTGAAATCAAAGGGTGAAGCAAAAACCTAGTAGAAACCACAAAAAGTCACTGTTAGAGCGGGTGGAAGGGGAATGATCAAACAAACCCAGGACTTTCACCCAGAAGACCGGCATTCGTGTCCCATGTGACAACAAAAACAAACCATGTTCTTTGAATCTCACTTAACTTCCGTGCATCAACCTTTTACGTGACAAACTTGCTTCCTGTAGTTACGTCATCCTCAGGACTACTTCACTTTTGTGACTTGTATGTAAGGAAAAAAAACGTAACAGCGACCGACCATTGAAGAGGCTGATAGCAACCTACTGGACCTCCTAGAAGGTGGAGTATGCCCCATGCTACTTGTCCATACTTTTGGGATGAAAACCTCTGATTAACAACTATTTATAGTCAGTGCGTTTACATGCATAGTGTAATCAAGATATGCTTAAAAATCGATTTTGGTGTCTGATCGGACTTCTTTCCTTGTCCCAGTTTACATGCAACTGAGAAAACTGAATAACTGACGGGAACGAGTCCTCCTCCTCAACACTGGGTGGCAATATGATGAATTTTTTATTTAAAAGATGTTTTTTTGGCCATTTTTTGGGCTTTATTGATAGGACAGAGTGAAGGCTGGGGGAAGAGGGGAAGACATGCAGGAAAGAGCTCCAAGTCGGATTCGAACCTGGGCCGCCCGCTTACGAGGACAATGCCCCTATGGTACGCGAGGTGTGCCACCGGGAACGCCCTTGTGTCCTCCTTAACACTGAGTGGCAATATGCGTTGTTTCAGCGGGATAATATGGCGCCCTCTCTGTTGACCTCAGTTTGACACTTTGTGCCGTCGTTACTGATAATAACTAATGTGATCGGCTAATGTGACCGGCTTTCTTGAATGTTTTTGTTCCGGGGTCATTCGCCAGCGTGGGGGTGGGGGGATGGGGTGGAGAATGCGCACATGTGTTGTCTTGTGCCAGAGAATATCCTATTCCAATGGCATTATCTTGGTGTCCCAATAGGAGTTGGAGAACTCCGTCATTAGCCGGACTAACACGTTTACATGCACTTCAGTTGTCCAGTTATAGTCAGATTAAGGCAATCATTTTTTGTTTTTTTCAAGTGTCATGTAAAGATACTGAGTTATGTGATAACGTCCAGATAAGCTGAAAATCTTGAGTCTCTCTCTCACTCTCTCTCCGTCACATACGCACACACATACGTCTCTCCTATAGGGATGGGTACCGAATTCAGTACTTTTATAGGTACCGACCGAATTCCGTCGGTACTACCGAGTACCGATTCATGTAAAGTCAAACGGTGCCATGTTTCGGTACCTAAACGGCGTTACCTTTAAACTGATCATTGATTTCAGCCTGTTTTCATTTGACGTCTCTGATTAACAAGCGTGCTGACGATCGCACTATTTTTTTATTTTTTATTTACCTCCTCGTCTGGTCCTGTCTGCTCACCGCGGACACTAGCCACTAGCTGCTGCCCTCTTTCAACCCGGCGCAGAGACGAACAGCCGGCTCTCGGCCTGCTAGCCGCCAGCTGCTATCTCTCCAATGTCTCTACCCGGCCTTCGTCTGCCTCCAGATTGGACCTTTCTTACTCCGTTTGCTCTCTCCATTCTTCTGTAGACCAGTCATTAACAGCTAGCAGCTAGCTGCTGCATCTCTGATCCTCCACTAATATTCCGCTCTTCAACTCAGGAATATTACCTGCCACTTTACTCCAAACTGCCTCGCTGAAATTAAATCCCTCAGACTCCTGCGTCATCCTCGATATGTGCACAGAGCAGCCCGACTCAACTTTGTTTATTCCAACCATGCCCACAATACTGTCTGACCGGTGCTGCGCCGCACAGCTACGACGTCATCACAACAAATCACACGTGCACTTGCGACCTTTTTTTTTTCTCCTCCGTGCACCCGAGATCGCTCCTCTGCATTCTTTGATAACACTGCGACCTTCACGTTACAAAATGCACGTTCACTTAACAATAAAGCACTGCTCATCCTGGATTTTATATTCTTTTGATATATTTTTTAAAGTTATTATTATTTTGAGAAATAAATACGTTGAATTGAAAAAAATAGATTTTATTATCAAACAAATTAACATTTATTACCACATAAACTCAAAAGTACCGAAAATTGGTACCGTTGAGTACCGGTACCGATTCCCAGGTACCGGGTATCGGTACCGTATCGGTTCAAATGTGAAAGGCACCCATCCCTACTCTCCTACCAACACGCAGCCAACCATAGAGCAGACAGATGGGTCACTAAAAACTAGACTATAACTAGTCTATAAACTAGACAAAGACTGACAACCACTGGTCTAAGGCTGTGTCTGTGTATGGCGTCACAGTCGGAGCAAAAGAGATTCTCCTGCTTTATTTTTCTATTTAAAAAAAATCCCTTGCACTGAAAAGACTTAGTTACACAGCAGAGACCATACCTCCCAGTAAAACAATGTACGTAAGGAAGACTGCTTGCGGTTACATTACTTACAGGCAGCCCTTCGCCTGCAGGCTCACTGATCTGAAATCAGTCGCCTTCTTTGTCCTGATACGCCTCTCACACAAATTGGTTCCCTCTGTGCACATGTATCCGGCCACAGGACACAAATAACTAGATGCAGCTCCCTGTAATGACATATAGTGGACAAAAAAGGCTAGAATTATGGAGGGAGGAATAAAATCACTACTTTCATCTCGCCTGCTGGGGCTGTCGTGCTCTTAAAAGCCTCTGGTTGGGAATTTAGAATTGTAGCTATGCCCGTGGGGGGAGGCAACATACAAGTGCACAAGAACATACATGCACATACACATTAGGCCTCTGAAGCCCCTGGCCATTCACAGGGGGTTGCTTTCAAACACTGCAATTTAGAATGTTTTTAACCTCAAGGCCCTGCACTATTTCATGTTGCTAATATTGGGTGGCTAAAGGTCAGTTAATGAAGGGGAATGCTGAGTGAGACACTGAAGGCAGACTTGCTCCTCAAACCATCTGCACTTCCTTTGATTTGATGTTATTTATGTGCAGCTCTCAGCACAGCAGGGAGACAATACTCACAGCCTGAATCAGGTGATGAATCATTTTGAACGTCATTAATTAGGTAGAATTCATGGAAAATTACACACATCAGTAGAACTCACTTCACAGACAGACAGACAGACAGACAGACAAATAGATAGATAGATAGATAGATAGATAGATAGATAGATAGATAGATAGATAGATAGATAGATAGATAGCACAAAGACAAACCTTTTCCATTGTTTTTTCTTTTCTTTCTCAAATACATGATGTTGTGACTAAAGGCATCCTGGCCATGCACTGCAAATTATTTGGTTCTTAACAAGATTAAAAAAACACTTAGATTTAGAAGTGTTAGATAATTAATCTTCTTTTAATAGGTAATTTCTTATTTTAAGTGTTCAACATGCTTATTTCTAGATTTAAGAATCTTAATTCAAGAAATCTTGTCAAGTGAAATTATCTGTCCATGCAGCAAGATCATTTCCCTTAGATTTAGTGTTTTTATCTTGTTTTTAGACACACCTTTTTTGCAGTGTGGAACCAGGAGTGAAAGCTTCAACAATGGCAGACAGGGGGGATAAGAGGATCAGAAAGAGCAAGTGATAATTATGTATTCTAAGACAGACATCCACTTGTGCCCCTGACATTTATGTGCTAATTGTTGTGTTTTATACAAAGTAATAATTCCATAGTCTCAGACTTGTATACAATATTTGATATCCTACATGTCGTTTCTTCTAACCTGGCTATTAAAAAGTGTATCTTACTTGCAATAAACAGCATAGAAACATGTGACTCTGTCAACAAGTGCAATTTTTCTGCCTATGCATTAATAATAATCTTGTAGGTCCAGTTTTAGCAAATCTATACTGCAGGTACAAAGTCAGCTCAAACTCATATTCTCATTTGTTACATTTGTTTCATGTCCCAGATTTCACAGTGTGCACATAATGCTAACATTATACACACAGTGGCCATACTGTTGGCATGGTGTGGGCCAACTCTGTTGAGTTTGGGTAGCCATACTTTGGGGTTCATACTATGGGTATACTGTTGCCATAATGGGCACATGTAACACACAGCAAATGAGGAAATTAGCTTGATCCTACTTTGTACCGCTCTCTGTTCTGTGGGCCCAGATACCTTTACAAAGCGGTTGTGGCCCAAATTTCTGCCTGCAGTGGTGACAAAAAGGCATGTGAACTGGGTAGCATGATGCTAACAACAGCCTAAATGGTGGTTAGCCCAAAGACACCAACCCTACCCACTGTGGCAGGAAGCTGTTATCACAGAGATCAGGTCACTGTCAGCAGTAAACACCGTTTGATCACCACTCACTCACGTATGCTCAATGTGGATAGAAGAATGGAGAGGAGGATACATTCCAGTAAAACAGTGTTTTGTGTTATACTGAACTTGATGCTTCCAACGGGCCACAAACCAATGGGTGACGTCACAGTCACTACGTCCATTATTTATATACAGTCTATGGTTCAGTATTGTATGTTATGTTGGAAGTTTTATCAGATCTGACCTTGTGAGACTGATATATATATATATATATATGTTATAGCCTACATTGTTGTTGTTTACATTGTTGTTCATGTTTCGGTTCGAAAAGAAGAATTAATAAATGAAATATTGTGACTTTTTCTTAAAAGTGACTAATAAACTTATTCTGAGTCTGAAGAGGTTTAACAATAACTGCTACATTACCACTGCCTTATGTCAGAGTCGCTGTTAATCTTTACACGATGGTATCTCTAATTTGTACACTTCAAGATTGCATTATCTTATTTGATGCACATAGGTATAGTTAATGTCTCAGCCACCAGCGTATAAATAGGTTGGTGAATGAGTGACTGTTGACTTGGAGTTTAAAACCGCTTTCCCTAAGACTAGAAAAGCACTATACCATCAGCAGGGTGGGTCCTGTATTGGCTAATCTGTTGGCCTTTTTCCTTTAGAGGTGGTCAAAAAAGAACAGACCTGAATTATTTATTTATTACCTCTGCCAAGAAGGTCATGTTTCAGCGCTATTTGTTTGTCAGCAGGATTATGAAAAAGTTATTTGCCTGATTTTTTTTAAGTAAACATAGTGGAAGGGAGATGCACTCTTACCATTAGATTAGGGCATCTATACTGGGAATAATCAGAAAAAATTAGAGCCCAACTGGGAAAATTCACATAAACACCCCTTCAAGTCGGAACGGTAGTATTACAAAATAGGGCATGCCTTGGCGGAGGTCTGTGTGCTCAGAGTGCCCTTGTAGTGTGTGTGTGTGTGCGTGTGCTTGTGTGAATACTCTACAATTATTCAAACTAAGTGACATACAGAAAACCTGCTACCATAGGTCTCTGGGCAAATAATGATGCTACTATGTGTAATGTATCATGTTTACTGAACTTAATGGATCTTTGGAGTTCAGGATATATACACAACACACCAAGAGAGGGTTTTCGAAGGATGGTGGCTGGTGGAGGTCAATCACCAGGATGGCCTGAGGGGCGTCTAACCCCCGAAATCCACCGGGCCCATACACAGTATCACGAGTAATATGCAGCCATTATAGTCAATGTATCAACCTCCACCAGCTCCGTTTCAGATGTGTCCCGCGTGCATTACGCGCCTGTTCTATTTTTGACGCTCGACGCGAGTAGCACGCTTCAATAAGGACAGAAAGCGGATCGTTCTGACAGGAAGTCAGACAGAAATTGCAGAGCGAATCCGGGCGTTTTTCAAAATAAAACACCATGAACAAACTCCGGGTCGTATTTCACGTCGCTAGATCAACATTACGGCTAAATGCTTTTGTTAATTAAAACACAGACACAAAGCTTTCATTCATGTAGCTTATAACTGTAATTTAGGCAGTACATAGAAGTACACAGGCTATAGCATAAACGGTATGAAACAACGATAAACACAAGTTAAATCACAAAAGAAACACAAAAGACATTTAACTACGTAGCCTACTTACCCATGGTAAAAGAGCAAATAAACACCGTGGTGCATGCAAGACGCGTCCCTTTTTAAACGCTCCCGGTGGGTGTTTACACCATGTGGAGGACTGACCAAAAACGTGACGTTCACGCAACACGCCGCGGAGGGGCCCGGTGGATTTTCAGATTAAAAGGTTTACCATGTATCCAAGATTAAAAGAAATTCCTCTGTTACATTGTTATTCTGTATGTTACACATGTGCTTCATATACAGTCTCTAGCTCAGTGGTGAGCCCAGTCCGTAATATCTAGCTCAGATATAATTCATGGCAGAAAACATGTGAACAAAAGAAAGAAACCTGTATGTTGGAATAATACTCCCCTGCAGTGAATTTATTAACTTGCACATCAACATATCAGCCCCACTGTGTTCATCAAGGCTCCATGAAAAGAACTGCTCATGTATACATTATCTCATCTTCCAGTCTCAACAGTAAGGTGCAGCGTTGGGAATATAGAGAGTACAAAGGGACCAGCGGCCTGAGAGGGCCCACATTTCCATAAACTGATAGAGTATTTGGATTTTGAGGCCCCTGAGGATCCCTAGAAGCAAGAGCTCATGCAGAGTATATTGGTTAACTGTGACCCTGAAGAGAAAGAGGGGAAAAATGAGTGACAGGAAAGGGAGAAGAGGAGGGAAGCTGGAACTTGATCTTGAGAGAGTTTACACTGCATTAGATCACAGATGTCAGAAAATACATGCCTATCCTTAGTGCCAAGGTTGAATCCTGAGAAGGTTGAGTTATTCTTCGAGATGTTTGAGCAGAGTGCTACGCAGAAAAACTGTCATGTTGCTATAGACTTATATCAGATTGATGACTATGATGTGGACAGGCAGTGCTAGTAGCATATTAGTTAGTAAGTGTACAGACAGCAGTAGAAAATAAAACAACAACACAACAATAGTTGTCGTCAGTAATTTACTCATTGCACGATGTTTTGAACACAATGCATGTGTGCTAGACCAGCGTGAAGTAGCAGATGGACCCTTTGGTCCCTGAATCTGCTGTTTGATTTAAAGAATTCCAAAAGAATAAAAAAGTTCAGATGAAAGCTGTAATTTGTGTAAATAATCCATTTATTCAATCACAACAAGTTTTGTCTTTAAGCTTCTTGGCCGGTACCCAAAGTAGACGACCTATTATTGTCCAAAAGATCAAAAAATTATGTTAAATTGCACATTTGTTAGAAAAGTAATCAAAAAGTAATATGTAAAAATACTTTGAAGTAATTAAAATGGTTACATTACTTACTACACTTTAATCAGTGTAACGAGTAGTCTGTTACCTACAGGCGGCAACCTCCGGGTCTGAGCAGGGAGGCAAACCAGGAAGTGCCTTAAGCTGCATTCTACCGAAAATTCCAGCAGGGGGTGCTAAGTTTGGCTGCAAAAAAAAATTCTGTCCATTAATTTCAATGCAAAATGAGAAAACTTCTGACTTGATTTATTACCTCAGAAAATGTTTTTAGGACAACACTATGGTCTCAATCACTAGTAAAAAATCTTCAAGATGATTTGATGTTAATACCGGTTTGGTCTCATAACTTTGACCCTTTCACTGTATTTTTACTTAATGACAGTTTATTTGAACGTTTTGTTCAGTAAAAATGTCTTGTTCAGCGTTTGATTGGACTAATAGACAATCCAAGGAGTCACTGTTCAGTTTTCTGAGGTAAGTAACTTACATTTTGTTTTGTTTTTTGCTAGCCACAACGAACATCCCAGTTAATGCTCCAGTTAATGCTAACATGAATTAGCAGCAGCTTCTCTCAGTCAGGTTGAGGTTTAGAGAGGCTGTAGTCAGTGATCAGATCCCTCTCCTCCTCCACAGTCCAGATATGGTCTGATCCCCGTATCGGAAACAAGATGGCGACGCAAGATGGCGACGCAAGATGGCGACGAGTGTAACGCTGAACTCGATGCTTCCAACGGGCCACAAACCAATGAGTGACGTCACGGTGACTACGCCCATTATTTATATACAGTCTATGGTTACCTATCACATTTCAGAAGAACCCTTCCCAAAACTAGTAAATGTGAGTTATTTTGACAACCTGGGAATGAGAATGGGTTGTTGAAACTGTTGGCCCATCCATTCATGTTCACAAGCTTATGCAGGAGATCAGTGCTCAAACATAAGTTACCCACTGATAACACCGGTGTCCCGTCAGGATAGTTTTGATGCTGCTGATGAATAAACCTCTTCCAAAGAAGCTGAGCTGCCTGTTGAGTGTGGGCAGCCATTGGGCTAACCAAGCCCCATTACTACTCTTGGCATTGATGCTCTTGACATTAGCGCTCCTTGTTTCTTCCACCCGCTACCTCTCTTCATTATCTGCTGATCAGCGGTAATCTCAATATGAGCACTGATCTCCCACAGAGGCTCAGGCTGGGCAGTTCCTGCAGAGTGGCTGCGATTCAATCATAATATTGAATGGGAATTCATCAGTGACCACCATGCCAACCTATCTTCTGCTAGGTTGTGAGTAGCCCATTCAATGCTGCTCGCTGTCTCGTTATGTTTCACTTTCAGTTTTGTTAAGGTTAGGCTACAAAACTATTTCTCAAAGGTTTGGAATAAAAATGCCTTGTTAAGCTTCGTAATTGATAGTTTACAAAGTAAAATAAATGCATGAAAATGCCAAATGTTAAGTAGTACCATGGATACATTAATACGGGAAGTGACATAGTTACATTAATTACGTAAAAACTTGACACACTGAATTGAGGTCACATTTCTTGAAATAGAATTGTTCACTTTTGTTTTCACACAGGACACAACACCACTCTTCTGTGTGAAATCCTGGGTTTGTTTGACCCATTCACCAATCTCATTCTTTAAGCTACGTTGCCATGCCTACCCTTTGCTCTCACACTCTGTAATATGTTTGCATTGTATATTGTGACTAGGTCACTAGAGGGCTTCGCCATACATTACTCGTTAATCTAGCAATTCATTGAATGAGCTGATATTTACCTGCTCTTCCCATTCAATTAAAAAAATCAAATCAGCTGAGTAGGAACACTACTGCCATCCTCTGCTCGCTGAAAGGTGCCACTGCCATTACGGCTGAGACACCTCATGTTCCATTTCAATTAAAAGGCAGAAGCTGTGTGCAGCCTTCCTCGCCCAGACTCTCAATGTTAATCATACTCTAGTGAGAGCCATGTGGAGTCAATCCCAGCCCAGACTCAAATACGGCACATTTAAATTATAGTGTACCCCGATAGATCCAACACATGTTAAAAAATACATAAAACAGTGTGCTTGTGGTTGGATAAACTCATGTTTTTTTTTTAATTCTGGCACATAAAGGAGCTAAGATAGTAAAAATTGGTGCACTTTCATATAGGACAATTGTGCAAATGTAATTAAATTCCAGTTTCATTGAGCTAACTTCAATCTACACTACACGTGACAACTAAAGTATGGCTAAGTTATGGTTGAGATTAAGTGACTACAGCCTTTATCTGAGTTTATGATTTTCAAAAGGTGAGCATTAAACGTTGTATTATGACAGGATGTGAACTCTGGTCTCTAGCATTCAGATGTGCTATACAGTGGTGGAAGAAGTATTCAGATCCCTTACTTAAGTAAAAGTACTAATACCACACTGTGAAATTACTCCACTACAAGTAAAAGTCCTGCATTCAAAACTTACTGAAGTAAAAGTACAAAAGTATCAGCATCAAAATGTACTTAAAGTATTAAAAGTAAAAGTATTTGTTATGCAGAATGGAGCCACTCAGATTGTTTTATATATTCCAAATATGTTATTGAGTTATTTGTATTTATCAGCATTTTAATTTTCTCGAGGTAGGGCTCATTTTAGCTACTTAATATTCTGTTATGAGGTTTAATTGATGAAAAAAGTCAAATCACTTTAAATTGATAATATTTTTTGTTTAAAAAAATCTGAAAAGTAAAGCTGGCAGCTAAATATAGTTGAGTAAAAAGTACAATATTTGCCTCTAAATGTAGTGGAGCAGAAGTTAAAAGTTACAAAAAAAGAAAATACTCAAGTAAAGTACAAGTACCTCAAAATTTTACATAAGTACAGTACTTGAGTAAATGTACTTAGTTACATTCCATCACTGGTGCTGTATACCATGAATATGCAATACTTCCTGTAGTGATTCTGTATTTTGATCACTATTGTCGCTTGTCAATCAAAGAAAACAAACAAAATTTAACTATAATATCAAACAGTAATCCCACAGGACTATAAACGCCCTATGAACCAGGAAGGAATGCTGAGCGTGCATCACTTCCTGTGGTGCAGAGGTTTAGAGCCAGGTCAGATCCTCTACCTACAAGACCAGGATAGTTTCTTCAAGACACCAGGGATTTGTAGTCAGCAATTCTCTGCTATCACCTTGAGAAAAAAGGAGGCCACTCCCAGGCTTCCCCATTCTGCATTACATGATGAGGTTAATGAGAAGAGCAGGGGGAGCCCGGTCCCTGCAACGCTCCATCCTCTCTACGCAGAGCTCCGGACCTCCAGAGACCATATCAAGCTATTCCCTTTGAACGAGTCAAATCTGAACTCTAATGACCCTACAAATGTCTTGACACAATCTGAGTCTCAGCCGACTTGTGTGTCTCTGCTTGATGTTTGAAAGGGAAAATATGAGAAGTCAGCTGAGAGTTGTTGTTCTTGGTGTCCAGATGGAAATGTCATTGATGAGGAGAGGTGTGGGGCCAAACTGTCATAACATGCAGCGTCAGTTAGCAGTTTCCAAGCACAGGGAGGATATGGTAATCATGGAGTGGTGTATGTGTGTGTTGCTGGTGGCTGTGAGGACTTCCCAGAGGAACTGATTATCCCCATTTTAACTTATGAGAGTGGGGGGCAGGAAGCAGGGGTGGAGGTGGCGGTGGTGGGATGCTGTGGCTGTGAACAGCAGGCTAATTAATTACACATTGGCTCGTGGGAATATTCTGCCTAAATGCCAGTCAGGTCCCTGTGAGGCGACACACTTAACAACCTCAGTGCAGCGCACGCAGAACACACACACACGCTAGTAGTAAGCAAAGGGAACACGCACGATTGTTCAATATACAGTAATTTATGACTATTTATAACTGCACATTTTGCTACTTTTTAAATTTTCTAAAAATCCTCTGCTGTGTCCAACTGATTCAATTCAAGAAGAAGATATATCAACGGAGGAGTGATGGTGTCCTAAACAGAGAATGACATCCCACCTGCTCCCTGTGTCCACGCTACTCTGTTCTTTTTTTAAAAACTTTCTTTTATTGATTTTATATGGAGTATAGTCAAAGAGAGAGAATGTTAGAGAGAAAGATATAAAGTGGGGAAATTAAAGGGGACCAGTGCCTGTTGGGGGGCACTTCACATTACATATAAACAATATTTTACATTTCTTCATTTTTTGACATGTACAGCAACCATTTATCCCAGCCTTTAGAAAATGAGTCTTCCTTAGTTTTTAGTGTATGTATGTCTTCCTTAGTTTTTAGTGTAAGTATGTATATATATATATATATATTTATATAATTTATATATATTGTAAATGCATGTGAGACACTTTTATAGCTGTATATTTTTTGTACAAGTAAAACAAAAAAGGGAAATTGGGCAAAAAACCAAACCCTGTATTTGACACCAACAACATGCTATCTGTAACCTCAACACACTGTTGTTTCAGTGACACATGGTCTCTCTCTTTTTTTCTCTCAGTCTTGATTCCATCTTACTCATTACACAGCTTATGTGTTAGAAAAGCTCACATCAGGTGAGACTGATGCTCAGGCTGTGATCATGGGACCACTCCTGCCTAATTAACAACTCTGCCTGAAAACTGTGATGTGGACCGTTCGACCCTTCTTATTGGCATGTGACACGCTCTGACGTGTGCTCATTCATTTAGTTTAACAGTTTTGGACATGCTGATTACTTCAGTGACAGATAATTGACTGAAACCTGTTGTTGTTATTGTTCAGTGTTCAGTTTAACACAAATTCGGCTACTTCCCAGGCATTAGTCAGCCACCTCTTTACGGTAACCAGTTTCTAGAGTTTCCACTGCATTGTGTGCTCTTCCATATTTTCCTCCCTTACAGATAAAGCACATGCCTGCGGGCTTCCTTTGCTGCTGTACATCATTGCATTGACACTGAAAAATGAAAGTTATACATCCTGACTTCCTGTGTTCAGATTGACAGTGTAGTCTGACAGTTAAAATACCATGAAAAAGCAGGGCTTGAAGAGCTCCGGCACGGTGCCGGAAATCCGGCTCGGGATTTTTTTTGGTGTTTTTTTTTATTTTTTTTAAATCATTTTTAAAAAAACAAAAACCCACCAAAAACTCTTAGTTAGTTAGATCTGAATATGACCGGGGAGGGCAGCATTACGGTGGATAGCGTATAGCCTGCCGGAGAAGAAGAAGGCGGCTCATCGGCGAGCATGCTTTAGACCCACGTCATTACTATTTCTCAAGAAAGTGACTGGAGACAAATCCAGCGACTCCTTACTCTCTTTTTAACGACCCGGAGGCCGGCTCGTTAAGAAGAGCCGCCGTTAGCAGCAGTTAGCTCTGTAGCAGTACAGTGTGCTGCTGCTGCAGGAGAAACAGCGATCTGTTTGTTTACAACAAGCACAGGACACTCTGCGCAGTTAGCGCGTACCGTTAATTCACGATCACTATGTTTATGATCAGCGGAGACACTGTGCATAATAATTAGCCATGCTGCTTTGTTTATGATCATTTGCTTTGCACAGTTAACGACGGCGAAAACCATATGTCACCTCCAGAGTCTCTGAATCGCTCTGGGGTAACTTGTAGTGGAGGCACGCAGAGTGAGCGGACATTAGAGAGGGTGTGGCATGAGACTTTCCCGGTGGTAGTCGAAACACGGCTATACGGTCCGTGCGTGCGCCCTCCCACACGTCAACCTTACTGGGGATTTCCACCGGGCGCGGAACGGCTCCGCCGCGGGTTTGCTCCGTCCTCTGCCCGGAGTCAGTTCCCACCGGGCGCGGAACGGCAGCGTAGCGAGCCAGCCGTATACACGCGAGGTAACGAGAACACGATAATCCTGAACGTACAGGAGACCGCGAGATCCCGTGATAAACTGTGTATAAGGTAAACAACAACAACAAACAGCTTACTTTGCTTCTCAGACGTGGAAGATCTGTTGATCTGAACATCTATCCTTATAGAAAGAATATGTTATGTCATCAGTGTCGGACTCAAATTATGATGTGTTCTCTAGAGATTCTATAATACAGTATCACCGGACTGTGAAAAATGTTATGTGAGATGTTTGCTCTCATTTAGTTCTCAAAGTGCACAAAATAGATGAATTTCACTTAAAAATTTACAAATTTTCTCCCGGGCGGCATGCCCCCGGACCCCCCTAGATGGTTTGGTTCGATACTTTTAATTGTCAGTACCATATCATTAATTACTTTGATCTGGATCTCCTCTCAACTTAATGCTAATATTTCATCATACATGATGCATCAGAGCTTTTTGCGTGCTTGTGGGGCCCCATGTTGTGTAGAATGGGCCCTTTTTATTTTTTCGCCCCTGCCCTTCTAACAGTTTGAGTCTGCCACTGTATGTCATAAATGATTGATGCTGTTCCACATCAACAATCCGACTCTTGTCGTCCATGTCTCCGACCCTCTGAGACCCTTTGATTGATTGATTGATTGATTGCTGATCTGGTGCCAAGACGTAATGTTGATGTGAAGTTGTTTTAGGCTGCATGAACTGCGTATTGTTTTATTTTGAAAGGATTCTGTATTTTCATCTCGTTAACAAGAATGTCAGTTTTCCAGTTATGCTGTTATCATTTCAGAAAGTGAAACTGATATATTATATAGATTCATTACACATAGAGTGAAATATTTCAAACACGTTTTTCTTGTAATTTTGAGGATTCTGGCTTAAAGATAATAATAAAATAATTAACCCAAAACTCAGTGTCTCAGTATAAAATGAGAATATAGCTGGTGAGTGTAATGTGCTGGTCCTGGGTCAGTGGTGGTTTGGGGCCATGTCCTCTGCTGCTGTTGCTCCACTGTGTTTTCTGAAGTCCACAGTCAACATAGCAGCCATCTAGCAGGACATTTTAGAGTCTTCATGCTTCCACAAGCTCCCAGGAGATGCTGCTTTCATTCTCCAGCAGGACTTGGCACCTGGTAAAGGTACCAAAACCTACTTCAGTGACCATGGTGTTACTGGGCTGGACTGGCCACATAACTGGGCTGACCTGAAGCCCATAGGAGTCTATGGGCTGTTGTCAAGAGGAAGGTGAGAGACACCAGATGAGCTGAAGGCTGCTATAAAAGCAACATGGTGCTGTAGGCTGATCTCCTCCATGCCACCAAGTATTAATGTAGTAATTCATCAAAAGGAGCCCAAACAAGTATTGATGTATAGAAATGAAGATACTTTTCAGAAGCCTGACATTTGTGTTTAAAATATCCTTTTTCTTTATTGATCTTATGTAATATTCTAATATTCTGAGATACTGGGTTTTGTGTTTTCATTATCTGTAAGTCATAATCATCAAATTTACAAGAAAAACAGGCTTGCAATATTTTTCACTCAACGTGTAATGAATCTATATAATATACCAGTTTCACTTTCTGAAATAATTGAGAAAAAATATTGAAATTTTCCACGATATTCACATTTTTTAAGATGTACCTGTATACAAATTATTTTTGCTGAGAAACAGAATGAACAGTAAAACTCCACAGAAAGAGGGCTAACATGCAACAAGGTCCCTGGTTTGAATTTGCACTGTGAACATTGTGGTCTAACCCCCACTCTTTTTTTTCTTTGTTTATTCTTTTTGGTGCGGTGGAAGTGTGAGTGGGAATGACATGAATGCTTGGGTGTACAGTAAAGTCAGATGCAGAAGCAAGCATAATTTATGTTAAGTGCTTCGGGAAGAAGATAATTCAGACGTCAGTATAGGAAAACCTCACATCCTGCTCATGCTGTGAGGGGATTTCGGGGAGGATGCTGCTACTTAATCATTGTATGGAATTATGTATGAGGGCTGCCTTTTGGGTTCTTCATGGCTGCAGAGCTACAACACATACCCTGCGATAGATGCTGCATGTGTTTGAAGATATTTTTGAAGTGTCCGTGTAAACTTTGTTTCGATGAGATGAGTCATTTGCAATATGCAAAACTAATTATAACTATAATTCTGGGATAAGTGTTGATTGCCACATCACACTTTTCTCTCGTCCGCCCACAATGAGGCCTACAACAAGCTGTCCTGTGGTATCAGATGTCCCCTGTCTGTGGGTGGCTGTTTGTGTGTAGATTCTTGCTTTTGTTGGTAGCCCACATGTCTAGAGGGTCCTCATAAGTAGCCTCACCTCATCAAGTGCCTGGTCTCTTCAGCACTAGGAGACGGCTGTGTGTTTTTACAGTACAATTTGTATTCTACTGCACTCTTCACAGAGAGGTCGCCTGCTGTGGCTCAGCACAGCAGGCTCAAGTTAACCCATTTAGGCCTGAAACGCCTGGAAAAATGCCTGTAAAACCTCTGGGCGATTTTGAAAGAACCCCAAAAAAAATTTGAGAGCTTATACCCGTGGCTTTCATTAGAAGTTGATTTATTTATTTGTCCAAACCTTCAATAAAGTTTTTTTCAAAAATCAACAAACTCAGCAAATGTTACATTTGAGTGAATAATAATCCTATGCATAATACTAATACATGCCCATTAGCAAGATGCAAACATGATGTGACCATAGGAAGAAATACACATAGTTCTCATTAGCCTACTGTAATAAAATAATAATAATCATAATAATAATACATTTTATCTATATTGCACTTTTCAGGGTAGTCAACGACGCATAAAGTAATATAAGACATCTGATTTCTTATATCATCATCATTATTATTATTATTATTATCTCCAGATTGCCACAAATCTGTCTGTTCTTCGGTGGAAATATGTCATCTAAAAACATATTCCTCATCCATAAATGCCGGTCGATTGGTTCCGAGGGTTCAAAGTCCGGATCAGCAATAAAATCATCGGTGCTGTTTTCATCAAGATCTCTTCCGTCACTTACTTCTAATCTCCCTCCGCTATAGTCGTCTTCCGCCATGATTTCAAAGTTCTGGAAAAGTCCCATGTTGCATTGCGACACTCCCACATGTATTCTGATGCATTTCATTGGCCAAGAGAACGAAAATAGGTGGAAAAAACTACAAAACGACGTATCCGCTTTCCCAGCCTTAATGGTAGAATAACACAACAGCGCTCGCGGTTTTAATGGTAGAAATGCGATAATGCTTTCCCGCCTTAAATGGGTTAATGTCAGTGCTCTGTACAACAATGTATGTAGGTCTACACAGGGTAAATGACAGTATCTGTGTCCAAGTGTGGTAGTGTGTCTTTAGGCAGACTGAAGAACTACTTAAAAGAACTACACACATACTTGAATGTGAACGTGTGTATCCTAATCCATATGGTTTGCTGCTCAGTCCACATCAGACAGAGGCAAATTGAATGAAAGAGAAGGCGGAGGTAGCAAAATGGCAGAGCTCTGTAGAGAGAAGTCCGAAATGGATTCACCACAGATTCTTACCATATGCGGCTTCGGACCAACTGTGGAGTCCATACACAACCCCCAAGTGGCTCCTAGCATGCCATGCCTCCGCTGCCTTTCTTTCACTAGCATATTTACACATATGTTTGTGTGTGCGTGGGCATCTATTTAGAAGTAGGAACCAGAGCTCTTTAATTAAGACTTTGTGGGAATGTTAATTTCTAATATTTCTCTGCACAAAGTAGGTAATGTGTTTAAAATGTTGAAGGTGCCTTTTTGGAAGGTTTGTTGGCCTGACAGTATTGTTTTGAGACCTGCAATCCAGACGCTAATAACTCTGTACTAAAGCAGGTCAGTGGAGACAGCTTGGGTGATTTTTTTTTATTGAGTTGTTATTTTACACACATTTAACTTGTGCATTCAGGACACATTTGAAATGCTCTTACACGTATGCATGCACCATTATAGTCATTAAGAAATGTAATAAAGTAATAGGCATTCATAGACAGAGTAATAACTAATTACCTAAACACACTATTTACTGTATATCACCATAGCATTCTGCCCCCATTTTATGAGAGGGGGCAGTCGATTTTCAGGGGGAGATAGCAGGTTGATGCTACATAGAAGTGGTGAAAATTATCTGAAAGCTGGAACCTGTAGATGAATTTAAGATGCAGCTCAGCACTGTGTGCCATGCCCTTTCGTAAATCTTTAAAATGATTTAGGCGTATAAGAGTTTCAAACATTATGATGCAAATATATATATATATATATATATATATATATATATATATATATATATATATACTGTATATAAGTCCAAGCCAATGCTCCATTATGTCTCAGAAGTTGTTGAAGTAATTTTTGGACTAAAACCATTTGTTCAACTCATTTGGTGCTATACTTTGACATTTTTCTTTGACCGAGAATCAATAAAAATAGTCCAAAAAAACCCCCAACATATCACATTAATCACCAAGACCTTGGAGAACACCATAGAAAATTCCATGCTGTGATTTGATTAAAAAAAACTTCTGACATTGTAGCGAATTCTTTACTTTCTGCAGTTATTTTCTGGGAACTACTGAAGAAGCTCCATACTGTAACTTTTAAATTGTAAAGATTTGCAAATTGCTGCAGTAAGGCACTACAACACTCACAATCCTTTTTAATTGCATCAGACCAAATAAAAAATCTGTACTATGACCATTCACAATGTTGTTTTCAATGGAGACCTTCCTTTAATCCATAATTCTATTTCTATGGGCATGACAGTCCGCTCGTATTGTGTTTGCTTTTCTGAAACATGTTTCTAGGTTTTGACCTTAAAAAAAGGGATTTTTAATTAAGTACAATATTGTGGAAGAAAAATATCTTCATGGTCCATAGCCTTTCTATTAGAGGTCCTCCTGTCTGAAGATCCTCTTGTCACAACAGGCCAGCTGTTTCGCTGCTGGATGGCCTCCAACGCATTGTAGAAGTGTAACCTCAGAGCAAAGGATGTGGGTGGCTCATGAGGGTCGGGTGCACTCTGTCCCTTGGCCTTGGTTCCTTTATCTCTTCTGGAATTCCGATGATTCAAAGGTTGTCTTTCATTAAGCGGTCTTCTAAGTCTTTACATTTTTCTCTTAATTTCTCTGCTTTAGAGTTCAGGCAAGTGGCTACATAATTAGCCTGCTTGGCTTGCTGTGCGGTGACATCACCTGAGTTTTATACTGTTCTATTGCAGTGCTGGGGGCATCGTCTTACAAAGTAAGTAATAATGGACGTAGTGACAGAGCCTGTTTGTGGCCTGTTTGAGGCATCAAGTGTTACACTCGTCGCCATCTTGTGTCGCCATCTTGTTTCTGTACATGAGGAGCAGACCATATTTGGACTGTGGAGTAGCGAGAGGTGTCTGACGACATGGACTACACGCCTCTCTACACCTCAACCTGACTGATTCATGTTAGCATTAACTGGGATGTTCATTTTGGCTAGGCTATATATATATATATATATATCTTTATTGACATGTTGCCATGCATAAGCACTGTTCTGCTTCTCTCCTGATGACGGCTCGCCTTGTTAGTGACCTGTCAATCAAAGGTAGCCACGCCCCAAATCATACGATTCTTTATCTTCTATTTTCTTCTAAATGGGGCCATTATTTGAACTATTAACATCAAATTGTCTTGAAGAAGATTTTTTTACTAGCGATTGAGACCATCGTGTTGTTCTAAAAAAAATTCTGCGGTAATAAATCAAGTGAGAAGTTTTCTCTTTTTGTATTGAAATGAATGGACCCAAATGCTTCTGCAGCTTGAGTCTTTGGTAGAATACAACTTAAGGCACTTCCGGGTTTGCCTCACTGCTCAGACCCGGAGGTTGCCTTCTGTATCAGAAGTGCTGGATGTGACTTCACTACAAAAAGCTGTTATTGCAGCACACAGTTTGTTGGGTTTTGTTTAAAAAATAAGAAAGAAATCAGACTAAACAAACTAAACAATATTAGGTCCTCCTCCTCGTTGCTCACAATCAGTGCTTTAATAACATATATTTAAGCACACACGCACACACGCACACACACACACACACACACACACACGCACACACAGACATGCACATACATAGGTCAACAGAAAAACTCTTCTCTCAATTTATCTCCACCTTTCATGGGAAAGAAGGCTTATTTTGCCAACAGTGTAGTGTAGTATTCATCATGCAGACTGGCTATGCCAAATACTGAAGGACTGAGGGAAGGTGAAGGTTCTTTATTTCCATTTGATCTCCCTCTAGTTGGATCTCCACCACAGAAGGTCTTTGATATCCTGCAAAAGGATGTCTCAGAGGAAGCCTTTTATGATAAGCCAAGCTGGGTTGACCCTGAGAACGTTGCATGTAACTTGCTGCTAAGCCAGCCAGCACGCTCATTTTCACGGATCTTTTTCCAACTAGGCTGGGGTTTCCTTTTGTGTCTCTGAGCTTGAGTCCATTTGCTGGAGAGGCTAGTGAGTACACTTTGTTCTCTGTATAAAATATGGCTCTGTGTTCGGAAATATTCCTACAGTTTAGGCCAAGAAATCCCAAGTCTCAAAAGTTTTCAGCTTGGCACAAAGACTCGAGTGCAGGAACTTAGTATAGGCCTACTATATGGGAAGGCTTTATGTGTACATTCAAAGCATTCACATGGAAGCTTTCACATTAAATACAGGAAGGTAAGGGTGAGTGTGGAAGAAAAAAAGAAAAATTGCCTGCAGTGTTCAGACTGCAGTTGGATGTCATTACTGAGTTCAGTTTTCTTTTTAGATGCAATAAATTTGACTGATTTGTTTATTTTTTTCTTTTACTTGACTCCCATGCCAATGTTTCAGTTGACCTATTTGACCATAAAGTCTTTTCAATCCTGTTTACCATGGCAATATTTAAGGAACATGTTTGCGCATGCGCATTCAACACCATCCAACCCAACATAGTCAAAAAAAAGCTGACAGAGATGGGAGTGGATCTTTCCTTCATCTCCTGGATCACAGATTACCTGACAGGAAGACCACAGTATGTCAGGTTGGGGAACTGTGTTTCTTGGACATTAATGAGCAGCACAGGGGCTCCACAAGGCACTGTTCTGGCTCCATTCCTGTTTACACTGTACACAGGGGACTTCAAATACAACTCTGAGTCCTGCCACATCCAGAAGTACTCGGACGACACTGCTGTTGTGGCGTGTATCAGGAATGGACAAGAATCAGAATATAGGGATCTGATAAAAGCCATCAAGACAAGAACTATCTCATATTGAACACATCAAAGACTAAGGAAATGCTCATAGATTTCCGCAGGTTCAAATAATTAACTAATTATTTTTAATAACCATTAATAATTAATGAAATGAATGAAAACCATTTTTGACAACTCACATGACCTGAGTTATGAGTTAAAAAAAACAATGGATCAAGTAAAACATCATGTTACTTGAATGATCAACTAAATAACACAAAATACTGACTTAATTTAAAACTGAGGGATTCCATCTTTCACCTTCAACAACAACCTTATGTAACTCAAACTTTACACGTTATAGAGTTCATCAGCAGGACTGAACTGTTCATCATCAGTAGGCCTGTCACGATAATTAATGTATCGACTTATCGTTCGATATATAAAAATGCACAATCGTTTTTTTCTGGATTCAATATATTGCCATTTACATACGTGACTTTTTGTGTTTTTTTGTGTTGTGTTTAAAGTAATGCTGTAAATGTATGACAGGCAGTATGAATTGCCAAAAAAACCCCTAGATTTCCCAAGCAGCCATTCCAGCTGTTTAAATGTTATTTTAATAATAAAATAATATAATACATAATGTTTATTTAAGTGCAATTTTTTGTTAACAGAGCCTGAAAGTCTATTTTATTTGTTTTGGATGTAGTTTGTTTATTTATGTTTTATTTGTCTAAGATATTGTCACATTGTTAAAATAATCGCCAAAGTCATTTTTTTTGTCAAAATTGTTGTTTTTGCCTAAATCATCTCCTCATGCCACCTATGGTAAAATCACCTACATCCTCAGTTGATCAGATCATGTGATTTTACTCCTTAAGATAATGGCCTATGTCAAGTGCGTGACTTAAGCGGATTTATTATGCCCAAGTCAAAATAAAATGTGACTTAGACAATTTTTTGAACATGCCTTTGTGACTTTATTTTGAAGGTGTCTACATAAGAGTGACACGAACGTGTCATGAAAATGAACATTAATGACACCTTGAAGTAGCATTAATGCTCATGATACTTGTCATGTCATGTTTCTGACCGGCTTGTGTGACTCTTATGTAGACACCTTCAAAATAAAGTGTTACCATATCAAAAAAAATTTCAAAAAAATTGCCTAAGTCATTTATTTCTCTTAAGTGACATAATATACACACAGTGTTATTACTATGCCAATAGCCATCCTTTGTTACATCCTTTTTGAGTGAAATGATCAATAAATGTCATATGTTACACTTTTGGTGAAATTTTTTGTGTTTCCTGCAAATCTTGAAAAAATGAGTTAGGCGATTATCCACATTTCAATTCCAATGTTTAATATTCTCGAGATTTAAAAATTCATTGCCGTGTAAAAGGATGTACTTATTATGCTCTAATATTATTATAAAACTCAAACGACATAGATACAACGATACTATCGTTTATCGTGATAGTTTCTGGGAAAATATATCGTCCTAAAAAAATGTGTTAATCGTGACAGGCCTAATCATCAGTGAGCAGCGTGAGGCGCGCTCTGACTGTTTTCTTACTTGGAGGGCAGAGAGTTGCCTTTTTTATAATTTGGTTTACCCCCTTTCGGGCAGTCACCAGCACCAAACACATCTGTAACTCAAAAGTACGAGGTTTCACCTTGTGGTGCAGTCCCATAATACAGCAAATCTACACAACAGTTTCTGACAGTTACCGCATGCAGTTTGTTCTCACACTCTTGGTGGAGCTCCCCTAGAAGTTATCGTCCACAGAGTACAACTTCCCTCTGCAGAGGAAGAAGAGATGTTGTCCCGCTGACCTTTAGATGGTGTCTGTATGGTGAGTCCAGGTCAGGTCCTTCCAGATTAAACCCAGAGGAGCAGAAGCTGCTGACTCTCTCCATCGTAGTTCCGTTGGTAATGATACTCCTGTCACTTCCTGTAGTCCATAATCAGCTCATTAGTTTTGCTGATGTTGAGATGGAGGTTGTTGTCTTGGCACCATCACGGCCTGCAGAGAGGAGGCCAGGGCTGATCAGGCTGGTGTTGTGTTGTCAACTTAATGATGATGTTGGAGCTGCAGGTGGCCCACAGTCGTGCATGAACAGGAAGTACAGGAGGGGGCTGAGCACGCAGCACTGAGGGTCTCCGGTGTTGAGTCAGGATGGAGGATGTGCTGGTTTATAACTATATCGTATAGTTCACGATTATACTGGTATGTATTTTTTATGGGTAAAAAAAATATCATGATATTGGCAACATTCCTACTTCTTGACGTAGTGGTGTAAGGATTTCTCATTAATTTGCGGCCCGCTATAGTCTCATGTGCTGCGCTAACGTTGCATTTCAAGCTACTGAAAGTAGCCTACATTATCCATAATATCAAGTTATTTTGCGTTTTCTCTGTAACCCGACCCGCACCTCTCCATCCTCCTCCGAGACATGCGCGCGCATTCACACATTTAAACACGCGCTGAACCTACTCTCCGTGTGCATCTGCGTGTGCGCGTGCCAATCTAAATCCTATCAACCTGTCCGGTCTTGTCAGAGGTCAAAACGGCCCAAACACACCGTTGCATTATGCTATTCGTTAGCCGCGAGCTAACATTGGCTAACAATTAAAGTTGTTTTAATCACAACAAGCGACTATTACTTCCTGTTGCTAAACAATGCAGCTTTCAAAATAAAAGCACAGAATCCACCACAGAATTTACAAGAAGACTGTCAAAATAAGATGCCTTGAATAAAACATAGAAGAACCCGTATCCTCCTTTACAATAATTAATTAAAATAGGCAATGATTAAGATCAGTGTATGAAAAAAATGTCTCTAGTCCACACAGTCTGGCTGCTCCATGTCCTATTGGAAAGCCCTGTTGACTGTGAAAAATGTTATGTGAGGTGTTTGCTAACATTTAGCTCTCAAAATGAATGAGATTGATCATATTGTACTATTAAATGTACAAAATTTTGTCCCAGGGGCCACCCGGACCCCCTATATGGTTATTTTTTATTATTTGCTAATACTGGTACTAGTACATTTTTTGTATTTTTTGGCACCTGTTGAGGTTTGCAATTTACACTACATTGAGATTTATGATTGATTTTTATTTTTATGTACAATTTTTATATATTTATACAGACTACAAAATCTTTTTATATATATTTTTCAGTATTTTTTAATATTGTCAAGTATATTGTTATCGCAAAAATACTCTGATAATCTTTTAGGGCCATATTGCCCACCCCTACCGATGTCTGTGCTTCAAGAAGTTTTGTAATTTTGTGAGAATGTGTTTGTATAAGAATTTTGAATGTGTAATGTAATGTGTGTGTGTGTGTGTGTGTGTGTGTGTGTGTGTGTGTGTGTGTGTGTGTGTTCATGCTTGTGTGAGTTACTAGACAAAAAAAAATGTGTTTTTGGTGTCTTATGTGTGCACCATTCTATACCTCCCCTGAAAATTCATGACAGAACTTGTACGCTGTATGCTGCAGTATCACATTTACCAACATAATAATAATATTTTTAAAAAGAATACAAATCTGAGCAATTTCATTAGGGTTCCCAGGAGCGCTTGTTCTTCCAGCCACGCTGCTTTGCATGTGTGGCCCCCATCCCCCTCAGGCTTGGAACCCATAATAGCAAAATAAAAAATGCAATGAATGAGGATTGATTGTTAAGAATTGCCCACACAGCCCACATTAAAGCTGTGCCAAGCAATATTTCTATATTGGATTAGAATATGTTTAGTGTGGAAAGTGTTGGTCATAGTGAACAAGCATAGATTCACAATAGCTGCAATCATGTATACACACGCATCCAAGTGTTCATACAATCACACATAAACAACCCGACAACTAAACGCTTGACTTCCATGCCAAATTTTAGCCTCTGAGGGCAAAAACTGTGGCCACCAACCAGTGGTGAAATTTTTGAGGACAGACAAAAAGAGCAAGCTACAGCAGAAAAGCACTCCTCCTAGAGAACTGTATGAAAAGGTTTATGAGTAATAATGGGGACGGGGCTAAATTATACGGGGCAGGGGAAATCATCACTATTCACAACCAGGCGGCAACCTCCAGGTCTGAGCAGGGAGGCAAACCAGGAAGTGCTTTAAGCTGCATTCTACCAAAAATTCCAGCAAGGGGCGCTAAGTTTGGCTGCAAAAACATTTCTGTCCATTAATTTCAATGCAAAATGAGGAAACTTCTCACTTGATTAATTACCTCAGAATTTTTTTTTAGGACAACACTATGTTCTCAATCACTAGTAAAAAAAATCTTCTATAAGACAATTTGATGTTGATAGTGTAAATAATGGCCCCATTTAGAAGAAAATAGAAATGAAAGAATCGTATGATTTGGGGCGTGGCTAACTTTGATTGACAGGTCACTAACAAGGCGAGCCGTCATCAGGAGAGAAGCAGAACAATGCGTTTCCACGGCAACGTGTCAATAAAGTTATATATAACCTTATATAGATATAAAAAAGGACGTTTGGCAGTTTGGTCTCATAACTTTGACTCTTTCACTGTATTTTCACTTAATGACAGTTTATTTGAACGTTTTGTTCAGTAAAATGTCTTGTTCAGTGTTTGGTTGGACTAACAGACACTCCAAGGAGTCGCTGCTCAGTTTTCTGAGGTCAGTAACGTACATTTTGTTTTTGTTTGTTGCTAGCCAAAACTAGGCCTGGGACGATAACAAATTTTGCTGGACGATACATTGTCCCACAAATTATTGCCGATAAACGATATTATTGTCAACATGATAATATATCATAATAATGCACACCCTTTCAAATACAATACACTTTTATCTCTCATTGTTTTTTACCATTGTAATTGTAATTTTAAGAACGTTTAAATATCCTAAATAAATAAAACAAACATTTTTTTTTTTTTTTTTTTTTTAAAGGGCAGCATTTATTTTGCGATGTAGCAAACTCCACTTTCTGTGAGCGCACAGCGTTTATATTTACTTTGTCGACCAGTGTTGACTGTCGGGACGAAGGCTCTGCATCTCCAGGTGCAGTTTTTTTCCCCAGCTGGGAAAACTGGGTCGGGTGGTTCTGCTTTAGATGGGCATGCAAGTTTGTTGTGGTGGCTTTTTTTGTTGCCACCACTTTTGAACAAATTCGGCATACAGGCTCGTCCGTGTGTTGATGGGCTCACCTTTTTCATTTGGTTTGAAACCGACATATTCCCACACCGGGGCTGTGGCATTTGGCTTTGCAATCATCTTTTTTCTTGGCGTTGCTCCGCACGAGGCTCACCTGCTGCACTCTGTGTGTAGCCAATGCTAGCGGCCCAGCCTTCCCCACAGAGACAAAGAGACTGGATGACTGACAGGAGGGTTCACTCCGCTCATTCTGCTATGGAACAAAAGCGCCCAGGTGCTGAGATCCAGCACAGAGTGAACCCTCTTGTCATCCAGCCTGCTTGGAGGCAACAGACGAGGAAAACAAACACGCATGCGCATGGCGATATATCGAGGCCGGCAAAATTATTGAGTTCATTTAATTTATCGTGCGATTAATTGATTTATTGATTATCGGCCCAGGCCTAGCCAAATCTAACATCCCAGTTAATGCTCCAGTTAATGCTAACATGAATTAGCAGCAGCTTCTCTCAGTCAGGTTGAGGTGTAGAGAGGCTGTAGTCAGTGATCAGATCCCTCTCCTCCTCCACAGTCCAGATATGGTCTGCTCCCCGTATCGGAAACAAGATGGCGACGAGTGTAACAATGAACTTGATGCTTCCAACGGGCCACAAACCAATGGGTGACGTCACGGTCTATGTTCAAAACAGAACTCTGCTGATTGCAATGATGCCACCCACAAGAGTCTACTCCAAATGATCTGTGGGTTTGACCATGGTTTGTGAATCTGAAGTTTTGTGCCTTTTTGTTTTGGTCACTCCCACTGCCACACACACCTTCCCACAGACACACTTGACTTCCATGACAGATTTCAGTCTCCTGGCGAAATAACTGGTCACCAGAGGGTGGGGAAGTTTTTGTGCCCTGGTCAGTGCAGCTGATTGATTTGGACATGAGCAATGTTTTGCTATGAGTCACTCTGGTTGTGACTGGATACATGAAACACAGTCCTATGATAATTACTCTCAATTTCACTATAAAGTGCCTTTGGTGTCCTCATCAGAATTGCTCAGTCATCATGAAAATGGAGCAAAAATAATGAAACTCTGAGGCCAAACATTTACACACATGTCAGTACAATGAAAAGTCTCCTAAAATGTGTTTCATTCATTTTATACTCTTTTTTTTTTTTTTTTTTTTTTAATTGGATGTACGTGATTTTGGCATGTCCCACACACTGCTCCGCCTACTACAGTGTGTGTAATTAGTGGTTAAATGATACTAATTCAGAAAAACAATTTCATGGTTATATTGTCCACAACAAGTTATTTGATAAAATGAGTAATTTTGATCATATATATTCTATTTTCATAATCATTTCAAACATGTTTCATGTGTCCCTGAAATTGCAGTCCGCCCTGTCATTATGGGGACACTGCCCCTTTAAGAAACCCTCTGACGCTCTCACTGATACTTTTCCCGCCAATTTCTTTAATGGAGAATGAAACAGTGGCTAGTTGCAAAACAAGTATTTACGCTTATATTTAGTAATTTTCATCACAATATGTGTGTAGCTGAATGTTGTCAAGCTTAACATGTCCACCCTGTCATAGTGAAATATCAGGTAATATAAAAACATTTCTGAAATCTGAAATATATTTTCTAAACAGTAAGCAGTCATCTTGCTAACTGAGTCATGTTACTAACTGAAGGTCCATCCATGTTAAATTAAATGCTAAAATTAGCCCAGTTTGGTAGCTTGACCAACATGCATTTCTAACAGCATAACCTCTACTTAATACAATAAATATGAAATTAAATGAAAAATCTGAACTTTTTTTTTTTTTTAAATGGGGTCTCAAGGTCTCAAAGTCTCAAAGGCACCTCATGTTGATATATATTAATGGTGAAATAAATCAGTTAGGAATCTTCAGCTACATTTTCCATGACATATACATTTTGGTTAAGTTTTTTGTGTTTTTATTCCTGCATATCATTTCTCTGAAACAGTACATTGCACTGAATTTGCAACCACTGTCTGTCCTGAGCCCTGCCTAGTTCAGATAAGATTGAACACAGAGATTTCAAAGACAGGATGCTCAATTCAGTGGAGTGTGAAATACACGATGTCAGGATCTATGTGGTGGTTTCTGTTCTGCAGAGAAGGAAAGAGGGGGAGGTTGAGTCGCTAACAACAGGGATGATCTTGAAGCAGGCGAGGGAGTGCCACAGGGAAGGGACTGGTGCCAGTACTGTATGTGCCACTGCCATCATATGCCATAGTGAGGCAAATATCAGCCCTGTGTGTTGTCCAAGAGCACGTATAGTAACCCATTGGTCCCTAAATTAGTTCCATGTCGAACACATTAAATACACTCATCTTGTGTTGCCTCACTCATTATTCAGTAAAACTATTTTTCACCTGTAAATGCAATTAGATTTCACATAGTTTTCTCATGTTTTCAACTACGTGTCTCTGTCTGTAATCATAATTATTACCTTCACTTCTTTTTATGTCAAAAATGTAATTTTATTGGCAAAAATATTAACAATCAGGAGTGCAGGTTTGTGCTGTGACTACTTTTTTCTCCACTTAATTTAGCTGACAGCTTTAGTTACTTTTCAGGACAAAATATAACCATGAAACATGATGAACTTTAAATTATTACAAATTCATAAAATAAACCACATATCAGTATATAAAGTAATTGAAATTAGCTCTCACTTGACAACAGTAAAATGCTGCTTACATAAATGCACCAAAATTAAAATCTTATAATATATTTGGAATATACCGTTTAAAAAATATGAGTGGAGCCATTTTGCATGAGTACTTTTTACTTTTGATGCTGAAGTACTTTTGTACTTTTTATTCAGTAAGTTTTGAATGCAGGACTTTTACTTGTAGTGGAGTAATTTCACAGTGTGGTATTAGTACTTTTACTGCAGTAAAGGATCTGAATATGTCTTCCACCACTGCTAAGGATGCACCTGAATCTGAATCTGTTATTTGGAAAACATAACTAATGCGACAGAAATACAATTTTTTTTATATTGGCAGTTGCTCGTTCTTATTCAGGGAGAAAAGCCATCACAGACACATCCGTTCATCAGCCATTATGTTGCTTAGAATGATAAATGTACAGTATAAGCATGTGAAGAATATACTTTATGATCAATCATATGTCAATAATAAAGCAGAAAAGCACAAAAGTTGAATGAATATTATTTTTAACGCAACATCTGGTATAAACATCATTACGGTCTTCATCCCAATATGTGTGTGTGTGTGTGTTTATGTATGTATATATATATATATATTCAATTGTGTCTTGTAGAGGTGTGTATATATAGTCAAGTCAAAGTCAAGTCGACGTTTATTTATATTATAAATATCATTGAAAAACAACCTCAGTTGACCAAAGTTCTGTACAGTTATTAAAATACAATAAAAATCATGCACAAATATAGTTATAAATAAAAACAATAAAATACTAAAAACAATAAAATAGTAATAAAAAATCAATCTAAAAACAGAGTAAGCTGGGACTGAACGCCAAGGAGAATAAATAGGTTTTTAATAATGTTTTGAAGTGCTCAACAGACAGCTCTGACCTGGAGAGGTAGGCTGTTCCACAGAGAAGGCTCTGTCCCCTATAACTAGACTAGACTAGAATAACTGATGTTATCTATAATCTAGATAACATCAGTAGCCTGCCAAACTAGCTGCATACTAATAATTTAGCTAGCCTGTTCACTAACTGCAATGCAAATCGATATGATTCAAGACATATTTGTTTTATCCACTTATGTCTCCAGACCGACTGCAAACCTTTCCTTTTCTATGGAGCATTTTTTACTTTAGCAAACTAACTGCATATGAAATGAGATGGTGTGAAACAGGTAATATGATAACTTTGCAGACTTATGATTTTCACGGTTCATTAGTACAACTTTTTTTTTTACTGATATAGTTCATTATAAAAAATACATATTCAAACTTCAAACAAATCCTTACAAAATATATTAACAATGTATCACCCACACATTTTGATCAAATTAATAATCTGGCATTTTGATCTAATCTAGTTTTAATGGTGATCTGTAAAGTGTATTAAAATATACTTCAAGATCAAAACAAAAAGTTATTTCTTTTTAAGTAGGCCTATACGTAGGTAGTAGCATTGTTAGTACATCGAAAATATAATTAATAAAGTGAACTTCAGTGCAGTTTTCTTTTCTTTTTTAACCTTGGAAGCTATACCTTTCCCTCTGTGAAAGTTAGTCCGCTAAATACAGCATTTCCATATCAGTGAATAGATTTTGGTCTGACATTCCACTCTTAACGGTCTTGGTGTGATAAGAAAAAGTACTATTTTTCAAAGACGGACTCTTACAGCGTCCATGAATGTGCAATTTACCCTTTGTGGTTTGAGCATGGCTCTAGCAAGACTGCTACAAACAGGCATTTATGTGTTGTTGTTGTGTCGGGCTCTGGTTCTGATAGTTCTTACAGGAGTGTGCCCCTGGGAGTGTCTTTGTAAAGAGTGCACATAGAATCGCAGCAGTGCCCTCATTCTCTGCCAATTCAGCTTTCCAGATTTCATGCAAAGACATGGGCATTGTGTGTGCATGTGGGGTTTGTGTGTGTGTGTGTGTGTGTGTTTTTTGCAGTAGCGCGGGGGGCAATCATCGAGACGCAATAGGAGCCTCTCTTTTTCTCCTTCTCTCATTTGTCTCTGCAGAACGTAGGTGGAGCTCACCAGCAGAGACAGGCAGAGGGTGAATAAAACAAGAAAATGAGAGCGATGTGGTCCAGCCATTTTGCCATCATGTTGATTTATTCTCCTGTTTAAGACCGTGGTGTTTTGTTGTTGTTGCTGATTCTCAAGCACCAAAAGAAACACTGCAATTGTATTCCATTTCTGTCCTACTTCTCATCTTCAGAGATGTTGGTATGCCTGCTGAAAGCGGCTGCTTCTTTCAGGAAACAAAGCAGACACCTTGGCATTCTCACGTAGCACAATATGAAGTCGACTGAAAAGAGATGCATGACCATTTGTTTGGAATACAGCCTTGAGAAAACAATATTGCTTGTGCCTTAACCGCCCTTTGTCAGTAGTTTAATAATGCTGTATCTCTTACAGAGAATATGAAATAAATCTTTTTTTATCCGAGCACAAGCAGGAACTAATAAATGTCGGGGTCATGGTGTCTCGTGAAGACACTTGCTGTTTGTACATATAGCCGGATTTTTAAATTCTGAAGCAACATCCAGCGGTATTCCCTGTGGTGTTCTGCTTTATACTAGTACTACTAGTGCAGTGCCTGTAGGAAGTATCTCTCCGTCTGTATTATGCTTAGCTGTCAGTTAATAAAGTTTTGTTTTCAATGGATCAAACTGATGCGGAAGAATCTCCGCTTAGCATGCTAATGGTGAGATAGCACATTATGCAGTAGCCTATGCTGCACTAAAAGTACATTAACATGAACCCAATTAGCTGATATACTATATTGCATGAAAGCATTTCATATCAAATGATTATGGACATTACGCTAAGCAACATGAATGTCATCCCTGAATTACATAGTAACGTAACATAAGAGGTGAATAAAGCTAAATCTCCGCTTAGCATGCTAATAACAGAATTTGCACATTACATGCAGACCACTACAACGTCTGCAACTCCATAAAACACTTTTCAAAAGGTATGCACACCATCCAGCACATACACATTGAACATTGATATTCGCTGGAAACTAAGCCAGAGAGAACACAGGCATCACTGGAGTCAGGGCCACCTTTTTTCAACAGCCTTGAAATTGACAAAGTTCTCCTCCGCTGTGCCTAGGCAGTGTATTCTGATGTTTGATAATAAAGAAAACTAAAACTTTAATCCACTTTTCTCACTCAGAGAGGTAGTACATTTACACTACATACGCACCCATCCAGCACATACACATTGAACATTGATATTCGCTGGAAACTATTTGAATATTATTGGAAAATCGAACCTTATAGCGCACTTTAAAACTCCCTAAGATAGGTAGGCTAAATAGACTTCCAGATGAGATGAGTCAGGGTGGAAATCCAGAGTGAATTGTGTTACTGACCAGGTGTAGGCCTATCACACAATGGGGCGGAGCTCTCCTAAAAGGGGGCGTAGCTCCCCTAAAAGACGTCCGATCAGAAACAGTGCAATGCGGCAACACGTCCTACGTAAATAAAGATATTTTGAAAAATGAATTCAAAAATCTTTAAAATTGAGGATGCACACCTTCGTGCCATGCGCAAGCCACATACGAAATCTGAGGTCAGTCTGACTAACGGTCAGAGAGATATGAACTAGACACACACACACACACACACACACACACACACACAGATGCGTCTTGCTTTTATAGATAGATTAGAGATTTACATTGTATGACAATCGCCCCATGCAGTTGAGTTCCATCACAGGAACAGTGAATACTTCACACAGTCAGTGACGATGTTTTGGTTTTACTATGAGAAATGTATCTTTATATTATAATCCATACGTGAAAAACACTGCATGTAAAAGTGACAATTTCACAAGTGATGTCTTACATTTCAAGTTCAATAAATATGTGAAAACATAACCACTGAAGTTAATTTGTGACCTTATAACATGTTTAAACAACAATCCCATCTCAAGGTCCACTTACTTGATTCCATTCATTGCACTTGTCACCTTTCCTTCCCATGCTGACAGATCCATGGAGATTAAACAAACTCTGCTAACTGATAAAAACCTAATTCAATAATACTCTGGGAAAAGCAGAGCTTGAGATGGAATTGTGAACATCTCCAAAATGTGTTTGTTTTTTAAAATCTTTTCTACATTTGTTAATACATATTGTACAAATCAACAGCAGTTTGTAAGAAAAGTTGCCTTGCTAACATTGTGCTAATATTATATTATAGTATAGAAATATACTATATACTATACTATAATATACGATAGATAATACAATGATAATATGAGGTCATATAATTGTCTATTAATAAAAGGGTATTGTAAAGGGAATGTAACAAAACATTACTGAATTACTTTTTTGTAAAAACAATACCATTTAAATTAGCTTTAGAGACACTAGAAACTAGAGACATGAGAGAAAATGTGTATCGCTCATGTAGTAAGTTGTAGCTATGTAGCCGGTCTGCTGCAATCTCTGCGTTGTGTTTATGTATGCTGAGAAAGGAGATGCTGACAACTGCTGGTCTGCTTGGCTGGGGCGTATTTATTCTGTGTAAAACACATAAAAATCAGTACAGCAACATCTCATGACCAGTCTCCAAAAGCACACCTCTCCTCTGCAGGGCTAAAAGCCGAGTGAGGAATAATACCGCGAAACAACAGGAAGTGACATCGCCGATATGTCAAACGTCACACAATAAAAAATTAAAACTAACAAAATAAAAGCTCCCCAAAATAAATACAGAAACAGGATTTTTATATGAAAACTAACAGTGAAACATGAACAGAAAATAAATAAATGGACTTTTGGTGAAATATAAACCATCTCATTTATACATCGATTACAGTTACATATACATAACTTACTATATATAAAATGTAACCAAACTGAACCAACTTCTAATCAACTAAACTGAACATATCTTTGCCTGAAACCCTGCTGCCTGCTGTAAAGTCATGTATACCTCCAGCACTGACTGTCTCGCTGAACAGAGGGTTAGAAACAAACACAGCTTTACTCCTCCTCCTCCAGTGCTAACGTCTGGATCAGATCCAGGCTATCCATCCAACCCCCTCATCCTCCTCCCCCCTTTCTTTCCTTCTCTCATCACAGGCCCTTTGCCTGGAGGCTGGAAGCACTCCAAGAGTCGGCGGGAGGGGGAGGGAGACTGGGAGGGGGTGGTCACTTGTGACAAAGAAGAGCAGAAGCTCTGAGCATTGCGGGGCAGAATGAATGACCCTCAGTCGTCCCGAAGCCGGAGGGACTGTTGGCTCATTGATGGCACGACGTCCAGACGCAGATGCTGCAAATGTTTGTAGGGAAAAGACAGTGCTTCCAGGGCGGGCTCCAGAAAACCTCAAGGGAGAAAGAGAGCAAATGTGTAGGCTTCTTCTTCATGCACTGCAAAAAATGTTTCATTTTCATTCTAGATGTATTTACTCAGACCATACTGTACATACTTTATGATAAATATATTTCACAGTTTATGTTAATATATGTTCTTTGAACAAGTCTTAAGCTGGGGAAGGCAGTTTTATGGAAAAGGCAAGCCTCTCTCACGAGACGAGCATGGACATATGTATGCACTTCACCACTGTAACCTGTACTGTATGACGGGGTATATACAAAAATACTTAATTTGAATTTAATGCCTTTTAATACATTTTTCACAATTTTTTTAATACCAACACGACATTGATCTGTAACTGCAGCAGCAGAATTTTTAACTTCAGTGTTGGAGGTCACTAATTATAAATATAAATATTAGTGTAATTTTTAGGGCCGGGACTTTAATGTGTTAATTAAGATTAATTAATTACACAAAAATTAATGCGTTAAAAAAATTGCCGCATTTTAATCGCACTTATTTTTACCCCCGTGGATGATGGGACATTTTGTTACTAAAAACCAACTATGTGGGACGCCACAAGCAATGCCCAAGCATGGCATTGTAAACTGTCACCCCCCAGGCGTATGAACACTGTTTTAAACGGAGCCCGGTCACAATCCAATCATGGACCCTGGTGTACTGCTCCAGCTTCACCAGTCGACTCCAGGTTCTGGATCCCGAGAGCCTTCACTTCCTCCACCAGGTCCAGGATGGATTTCTGCTGCAGTTTCACAACTGAAATCTTCTCAGACAAAAAGTCCAGAGACTTCTTAATGTCATTGCCCTCTTCGGCCTTCTTCAGACCCATGTTGCTAGTTAACGGGAGGTAGCGTCTGCTGTTACCCTAGCCGCATGCTAGCTCGTTTGCCAACTAGCCGCCTAGCTCCGTTCTTTCTGTCCGTGTTCTGAAAATCAGCGTTGTTAAACCAGGTAGTATTCAAGCCAAGGGTGTCCGCAGATAATCCGATGTCTGTAATCCAAAATCAGTAGCCAATAATAATAAATAGTCCAAAACCAAGCACCAAAACACAAAAACTCTCCAAACTTTTGACACAAACTCTCTGAGACCTGGTTTACAATTGAGGAGACTCTTTCCCAGTACTGGGAAGCGAAAGAGACCATCGGCTTCCGCCTCATATACCCGGCCTGTATTCAGCACGTGTGGGATACGCAGCAGAAGGCAATATCCTGCATCCAGGACCCCCTGAGGTGACGCTGTACACCCAGACAGGCCAGATTACCAAGGGAGGTGGTGGTCTTGCCCATCTTCCGCTGCGCCTTTGCCTCCGCGAGGAGATGTCGAAAGGAAGAGGACACTTCCCAATGCACCAGAGGCCTTCAGGGAGACCCTAGCGGAGCAGCATGCAGTGGTTGGGTCTCCCTCCACAAGGAGAACAGCACCACCTTCCGCACCCACAGGGAGTACTTCACAGGTGTCTTGGCAAAGTGCAGAAACTGCCATGCCAAGACACGTGTGAAGTACTCTTCCTGCGATGCACCCCTCTGTTTCGTCCCCAGGCATGAATGTCACAATGACTGGAATGTTGCTGAACAATACCCACTGTCAGAGACGAGTAATCACAGCTTTCCTACACCTGTGTCAGGCGAAAGGCTATGTGAAATGTAAAAAGTTTGAATACTTAAGTATATAGTTGATTGTGCAGTGTTTGCTGTGTGTTTTCTGTGTTTTTATATAAACTTCTTTACTTTTACATGACACTCGTTTTGACATTTTTTATGCACAAAGTTTAGTTTTCAAGTGGAAAACATTCATAATAATGTGTGGGTTTTTTTCACCAGTAACTCTGTATCATTAATGCTGACAGTGAATTTGGATATGATTCCTCAAATTGTCAACTTTCATTAAAGCCCAGAATCTGAAGGGTTCAAATGTTATGACCATTATCATGTGAGGTTTGTCACCATGGTTACCAATGCTGCTTTTGGTCTCCAAATTGTCTTCTTTTGAAAATGCCTAAAAAAATGCCATTGGGTTTTCCGCCTAATGAGTCCCAGCTATAATGATCTGCAGGCCTGTATTTACCAAAATGATTCAGGCGGACAATGAAAAACATCACCAGTAGCACTTCCAGTTATTCTAACTCCAGAGCGTTACCTTTCACATGTGACCAAAACCACATATTTACTCAAAACTATTCAAGAGCAGTCTTTTATAGACATTTTAAGGTGAATTTGCAGGAATGTAAAGTTGTTACGTATTCACTTATTTAACTTGATTTAATTCAGTTTTAAGTTCTCATTTGATCCTTTTTAGGCCTATTTTAGAGTTTAGTTTACACCTGCACAAATTTTACAGTTTACCATAAAATAACCCTTTTCCAACACCAATTTGGCAAAAAAAAACATAAATGTAAATAGAATACATACTCGATAGTAACATGCTCACCTCATGTTACTATTGAGGCAAAACTTGACCATGCTTGCTGCTTGTGGCTTCACAACTTCGAAGCTGAACTTGCCATTCAAATAAGCTCTTTATGGATTTTTGCGCACCGAGGATCATTTCTGATGCCATCCACAATGTTACTGCTGCATCATCTACTGATTTCTCAAACTACGGGCGGAAGGAGTCTTTACTTGGTTGCAATTTCCAGCCTCACAGTCAGGGAGGGGAGTCACTAGCTACATGTAATGTCATTATATCATTAGATTGCAAAAAATATATATAATTTCAATCCATTACATTGGCTAAAAACATGTGCAATTAAATTAAAGTTACTAATGTGAAAATATTGTTTCTAAAGGTTTTTATGTAGAATGTAACATTCATTCTGTTGCATTCTGTTGCTTTGCATCTTTTCGCCCCTCATTTTCACCCTTCTTTTGGCATATTTCTTGACAACGTGGATCAGAAAAACCACCGGAACAAATTTAAGTCAGTGCATGCTCAAATTTTGAGCGTTGTGTGTTCTGTTGTTTGGGAGGCTGTGGCCCAGTTGGTAGAGTGATCACATGCCAATCGGAAAGTCGGTAGTTCGATCCCAGACCATGGCAGCCTACATGTCGAAGTATCCTTGAGCAAGATACTGAACCCCAAATTGCTCCTGATGCTGCGTTCATCGGTACGTGAATGAATTCCCAATGGTGGCACCAGTTTGCCCTGGTAGCCTTGGACACCAGTATGAATGTGTGTGTGAACGGGTGAATGAGCGTAGTGTAAAGCGTTTTAGATAAAAGCGCGATATAAGTGCAGTCCATTTACCATTTCTCTTTTTTCATTTTTCACCACCAACCCAGCTATCAAAAATGAATCAAATGCAATAAGGTACATTACTTTGCTGAGGTGATTAAAACAGATTACTTATTACATTTTTAATATTGCAACTAGAAATATGTTACCTATAACGTTACATTACATTACACTATTACCTTCCCAACACTGCTGACCATTATATGCCATTAAATCCTACACACTAGACCTTTAGGGCATTAAAATCTTAAAGTTAAAGCAAATAAACTAAGGTTTGGTTGAATTTAGGCAACTAAAATCATGGGCTTTGTTAGGGAACAATCATGATTCTAGTTGTTTTTTTTAAAAGAAGCAAAGATTTATTGCAGGTCTGTGATAGGAAACAAATGCAACTCTAAGACGTGCCACATCCAGAACCCCAACCTCCTCATCCTTACAAAGGGCACAATGTGGACTTAAGTTGTACCATGTGGGCATAATATCTTGTCTGTTTTAAATATATTTCACTGTTTGTTTCCAAGTCTTTCCCTATTTAGCTTTTCTGGGAGACTGTTTAGCCAATAATACAAGGCACTCTTTGATAGGCTAATGTGAGAGCATAGTCTTTGACATCACAGGTTCCCTGATTCCAGACCAGCAAAAATGGGCTGGAGCCTACAAGCTATTGATGGCACAGTGGAAATTCTTGAAAATGGCTCGAGACTTGGTAGCAGAAACTGGTCCAGTCAATATTTAAGATGAAGCCTTTGAACTCTTTCAGACAGCCTGTGGTTATTTCAGGTGTGCAAAAATGTTTACTTAATACACAACGAATGAATCTGAGCACAACAAAATTACTTGCTTGGTTTGAAATCTTTTTACAGTGTGTCCATCTGGCCCCACTGAGCACTGCAATAGAAACTGACTGTCGAGCCATCTCATGGCACTGGGCCTTGCCCAGCAGGGTTTTGTAACAGAAGTGGCCCAGTCCTGTTTTGTCTGACCCACAATTCACTAGGACAGCCCTAGAGACAGTAAATATCCCTGCCAGAGAGCATGTAGAAACCACCAGGCTAAACCAAGTGTACCACATAAAGGAGACAAGGAACTGTATCAAGAGAACAAACAGCCATGTGAAATGCAGTGCAAGAAACAGCTGAAACCACACAGATGCATCTTGGAATAGATGTCTTAAAAGGAATAGGCATCTGAACCAATTCCACACAAAGGCACCAGTGGTGGCCTCCACTCACCCATCCTTTATATACTCCAAACACTGTCAGCTCCCTGAGAAAACATGTTCATTCAGTTCATGTCAACAATATGCAGTGAGATGGATGATTTGTTTAGCTGTGTGTGTAAATGGGTTAATGTTGGGTATAGTTTACTTCAAAATACCACACGAGTGTTGATCATTACTGTATTTAAATTCGTGTTTATCTTTATGCTCATCAGTATAACGTTGTTGACTGGATCCAGACCTCTGAATCACTGAACATTTGTTTGATTTATTTAACAATTCAAATCGGCCTACTGTTGTGCTCGCTACAGCTGGATCCCCTGGTTGGAAAATAAACCCCCTCAATCAGAGCTATGTCAGCAGCATTAAAAATAAGGACATCATCTTCCTGTCCTACAGCCAGAAAACTAGTGACAAAAAGTTGACACATAAATGGTGACAAGCAACACTGTCTAGGCCTCGTACTGTACCATGGTACTTCAGTTTAGGAAAATAACAGCTTCAAAATCTACGTATTTCGTAACTGCTACTAGCAACTGCTACTACAGCATCCATGTTGCACTTGCATGCACTTACTAGCTACTAATAGCTACTTATAGTTTAGTAGCAATGATTTTTGCATGAGAAAAGCTTAATGGAAACACCAAAATAAAATAAAAACTCCAAAATGCGGATAAAACTATTTACGTTTTTTGTCTTTTTCGAAAAAATAGTTAATGCTCTAAACGGGAGATGGAAAAGCTTTTTCAGAATAAGTTCTGACGTATTGAACATTTAACTCATGACTGATCGGCTGTTTCCTCTGACATGAAAGAACAATTATAAGTTGCTCAATTGAATATAATTCCTGAGGACATATTTTCTCTCATGGGTGGCCAAAGTTGTCTGACTCGCGAACTCTTTTTTTAAATTATTTTTTCACTCTTGCTCTGACGGATTAGCCTGCAGCAATACATTACACTGCCATCTTCTGACCAAAGTACATTAATGCAGCTTATTTTATTCCATCTAAACTAGTTGATGTAAATGTCCCTAATTTGCATTTTCTTTAATGCCACATTTTAAAATTTCACTTCAAAATTCGCTTCTACTTTGATGGAAGCACGGCTAATGTTTTGGGTCAAAAATGAAATAACCACTCCTCCTTAACCGAATGCTGATTGTTAAGCAATTTACACAATACGAGCCCAAGAATGTCTGACGAGATGGGTGCCGTTTGGTTCAGGTGAGGGGTCTCTCGCCCACAACACGCACAACACGCCCTTTGCTACACATGGGCTTAGTAGACATTCCACAGACTTTGTACTACATGTGTGAAAGGGACTCTATATGTGTTGTGTTCATTTATGTTGACCCATAGGAGCAGTCATGCGCGCAGATGGCACTAGGGACGGGGGGATATGTCCCCCCCAGATTCATGGTGATCCCGATCCACCCCCCCGTCCCTACATAAGGTGAAACAGAGGATTAAAATTCCATTACTTAGACTAATATACATTGCAGCACATAGAGAGTCCGGCGTTTGTGTGGTACAGCTAATGGTGTGTTCAAGGTCTACATGAATGTCAGAATTTTCGATGTTGTTCCGAGTTTCAAGTTCCGACTTTCACTTTAAATTGAACACACTGTAAGTCGTTAAGGTAAGAACACATTACACCTGCCTTCAAAATAAAAGCAAACACATGTAGCTTTCAAAATAAGAGCACATGGATGTGTTAGCAGAGTCCACCACAGAATTTACAAGAAGAATGTCAAAATATGACACGATGACACATGATCTGTGAGAGGTAAAGAACACCATTGCACTAAATATTTATATAAATTGTTAGTAATGGAGTTCATAATGTTTATTGAGATTTTTTAGTTTCTGACACTTTTGGATAATCTAACATGCCACCGGGTTATTGCTGTTCTTGAAAAACGAACATAACAGGAGGGTTAAAATGTAAACTGCAGGTTTGTGAGAGTCAGTGGAGTACAAGTGGAGTACAATGGCACCTTCTGCCCAGTCTGCTATAAATCTGATTGAGTTACCATCTTGTACAGTGGCAGTTCAGTCTGATTATCAGGCTGCATCACTATAGAGCAGTTGTAGATTCTGTTCAAAAGGCAACCGTAATTTAGCCTTTGAGGTCTGGTCTCTGACATACTGGCCCATCTGTTTGTGTATCCCTGTCTGTCTGCCCATCATGCCATCTGTTTATGTCCTCTGTTCTTCACTGAATGCCTGCCTCTCTCCTCCTGTCATCGTATGGATTCTTCTCTTGCGGTGAGTGCCTTGAAAAGCCTAATATATATTTACAGAATTGAGTGACCACATTTTGGCTTGACAGGAATCATAATAGGCATCAATATATATCATACCCACATACATTTGAGTTTTAAGAGCCTTTGCAGGTACAGCATTGGTTCGGTATTTATTTAAAAGGAAAGATAAGAGCAAAGGACATTTATTTTTTTAATTTACTGAGAGTAACCGCCATGAAGCAGGTGACTAAAGCATGGAAGCAATCAAATACACCAAAATTATTATTTAAAAAAAAAAAAGTTTTATTCTATTTACATTAGTAGTAGTACTGTTTTCTCTGCCTAATAATGATACATAATATTTATTATAATATATTAATACTTAACTACTAGATCTATAACTGAAACACGCACGCACGCACGCACACACACACACACACACACGCACACACACACACACACACGCACACACACACACACACACACACACACAGGGGTACCATCATTGTCTGTCTATGTCACTTTTTTTTTTAAATACACCAAAATTAGGAGCATGGGTATTAACAGCAGAACAAAGTTTAGAGATGGAAAGACTAACTTTTAGAAATAGGGAACAAATACATATTTGGAATATGTTGTACTGTAAAGAGAGGATGATAAAAACTGTGTAAATATTTAATCAAATTAAGGAGATAAACTAAATAGTTCCCACCCAAACACTAACACTCACATACATACACACAAATGAACACGCATACATGCACCACCCCTTATTTTTTCATTCATTTATTTTAGTATATCCTATTATTTTATTATTTATTTATTTTTTATATATTTTTTGTATTTATCATTATTTATTTTTGTTTTTGTTTGTTTGTTGTTTATTTCTTTTCTTTGAGATCATCATTTGGGAAATACCAGTTTGCCTTGTATATATGTTTGTCTGTTTACCTTATGGTTTGTTATTTACTTTGTGAATATATACCTTGAAAAAAGGAAAAAAAATGCAAGGTACAATATTGCAAAGGAAACTAAATGACTGATTATGTTTGTGAAGGTAAGAAGCCTTGCAATAAAGTATTTAGAAAAAAAAGATATGTCATACCAAGCTGTTTGTCTATACCAAAAGTTAAAAAATGAAAAAAAAAACACGCAATTGGTATGAGTTTTTATTCCAAGTCTTTTTTATTGAGGTTTATGCATAGTGTACAAAGTACATGCATTCAGAAATATAGATGATCGGCAATAATACAAATACAATATAAACATAAACATCACCTCCCCCCTCGCTCCAACAGAGCCCCATCCCTAAAACAACATTACTGTACCATTCGGCAACCTAGTATTAATTGAACTTGTGTTCAATTAAAGAAAAAATAATAATAATAATAAGATTAAAATTTCAAATTATATATATGTATATATAAATAAATACATAATAATAAAGTAAAATAATAACAGATACATTAGTTAAAGCAAAATAGCATGATACACAGGTAAATAAGAAATCGATAGGTAAACGAGGGTCCTTATGGATTAATTGGTATGAGTTTAATAGTGTTTTTTAATTTAGAGTTGCAGCTGAGATTGTATTGCTACGACTGGCTTGTCATCTATGACCCACCACCCAACCCTACTCCCTCTCTGCACACTAATCTACTCTTGTCCTTAATCCAGTTCCTCTGGCTCTCGACGGAAAATCCATTGCAGCTCAGAGACAGATCTACACACACAACCCAACCCAGACTCATAAACACACACGCACACACATCTGGCTAAACGGTCATGGACAATGCCTGTAAATATGACTCATAATGACCTCTGATCTTTACATCTTTGCTGTGTAAATGTTCTTATCGCAGCCTGTGTAACAATTTGTTGATACGTTTTCTGCAAACTAAATGCAGTAAATTAAAATGGAAATGCATTTTAAACAATTGTAACCCTTATTTGTTGTCGGTAGCATTCTCCAGTCTCTTCGGGGTGATGGGTGATGAGCGGGCTACATGATAACTCGACACTTATTTCTGCATCTTCTTTAATAACCAACATTGCCACGACAGCATAATTCACGGGTCACAACACAAGAGAAACCCCACGAAACGGGCAGGTAGGAACTAATTAACTTTGGCAAGGGGACAAGTAATATCAACTTAAATATAACAAATGAAAATGAATACATAAATTATAGTGAAAGTGCCATAATTAATAATTAAATAATTATTGTATATAATTATAACTTAGTTCAGTTCAGTTCAGTTCAGCTTTTTATTTCGAACATGTGCGAGTAACACAACAAAGAAAACACAAAAACAAATACATCCAATGAGAATAATCAAAACAAAACAAAAAATAGCAATAGTCAAAACAAACGCTGAAATGTGAACGCAACATGTCCGAAAAGGAGTAGGATGAAGCATATGCTTATTTAAACCTACCCCTTCTCCACTACTCAATTAACCCTTTTTTTCTTTCTTTTTTCCCCCCCTAAACACATATTTAAATAATACATATTTACAAAAAAAAATACCATTTTTTTTTTTTTTAAAAGAAATAGATTACATAAACAAATACATAAATAATTTATAATTTATGAAAACACCCGGTTGTTAAAGCCCTTCTTCCTCCCTGTACCTTGTGAAAACCATGTGTTGTACCGCTTTTTAAACTGGATCATGCTTGGACATTGCTTGAACTCCACACCCAGTCTGATTATCTGATCCAAACCCCTCAGATTATAACCCCCATCTCTGTAAAAAAAACAATTTTTGAATATTCCCAGGAAGTAGATTGTTTATTGCTTTGTACATGATTTGTGCTGTTTGGAAATTAACCAGGTCAGTGAATTTTAAAGTTTTTGATTTTAAGAATAGTGAATTTGTGTGGTCGCTATACCCCGTATTATGAATTATTCTTATGGCTCGTTTCTGCAGTATTGATAGAGATTGTATTGTACATTTATAATTGTTACCCCAAACCTCTGCACAGTATTGTAGATATGGTAAAATCAGTGAACAGTAGAGAATGTGGAGTGATTTGTGGTCCAGAATATGTTTTGCTTTGCCCAGAACTGAAATGCTTCTTGACAGTTTGCTTTGTACATGTTTTATATGAGACTTCCAGTTTATTTTATCATCAATTGTTACCCCAAGAAACTTATGTTCATATACTCTTTCAACATCCACCCCATCTATTTGTAACTGTACTTGTGTATTCTTATTGCAATTGCCGAATAGCATGAATTTGGTTTTACTTAAGTTTAATGATAATTTGTTTCTGTCAAACCACATTTTCAGTTTGCACATTTCAGTGGTGATCCTGCTCAGTAGATCCTCTAAATCCCCCCCAGAACAAAAAATACTAGTGTCATCTGCAAATAATACTAATTTTAATGTTTTTGAAACTCTGCATATGTCATTTATGTAAAGTATGAATAGTTTTGGACCTAATACTGACCCCTGTGGGACGCCACAAGCAATGTCCAAGCATGAAGATGAATGTCCCCCCAACTTCACAAATTGTTTTCTGTTACTTAAATAACTTCTCACCCAGTGCAATACTAACCCCAATAAATGATTAAAATAACCCAAAACATATTTTGGTAACGCTTTATATTAAGGTCCTTGTAATAACCATTAATTAACAAGTAATAAGGCCCTTGTAAGTCCTTACAAGATGCTTATTAACATTGTGTGTTTATAAGCTTATATAAGTGTTAATAATGGCATTACAAACATCCATGACCCACCCATTATGTCTTTGCCATGCCTTTATTAATCTTATTTTGTTTGCTTATTGATATTAAAATATACTTTATTGCTCATCTATTACAAGTTAACTATAAGTTAACTATGCTTTTTGCAACTACCGGATCTAAAGCGAGAACAATGCCTTATTACTTGTTAATTAATGGTTATTAAGGACCTTATTATAAAGCGTTACCCATATTTTTTCCATTAAGTAAGGTTACACAATAATCAGTGTGGTTCTGTCCAACATCTGTCAAGCACAAACTCCTGACTGTACTGTACCCTTCTGATTATCTGACTGTGTAAAAGGTGCCAGTTGTGTTTGTGTGTGACCATCAACTGGTGTAGATTTCAGAGATTTCTTTGGTTTAAGATGAAAGATTAAAATATCAATCTGATGTCTATACTGTGACTGAAACAACATTAACTGTAGCTGTTAGTCTGTGCTGATGACTGTGTGACAGCTCAGAAACTGTCTGATCTAATAAATAAAGGATGAGCATGTTTTTTTTAGTCATTTTCAGCTCATTTGGACCTGTCTTCACTTGAATTAGCATATACTAGTGCAGTGCCTGTAGGAAGTATGTATTCATATAGTAGGAGATTAAGTAGATTTTTCAATTCTGGCCAAATGAGGTTGTGTGTTAAGTGGGATGTACAATGAGGTGTAATACTCTTGAGTAGTGTTAATATACAAAGTGTATATTGGATAATACATGGATGTACATTGAGATATAGAAAGACACAGAAAAAAAATAAACTTAATCATTCAACATGGTTAGACATATATAGAGAATATACAAAAAGTAGACTAAGCAGCGTGCTCGTTGCCAGGAAAAGGTGCCCACGCATTCGGTATGGGCTGCAACATTCAAATTAAATATTCTTACAGACAGACAGAAAAGCCAGAGAGAACACAGGCATCACTGGAGTCAGGGCCACCTTTTTTCAACAGCCTTGAAATTGACAAAGTTCTCCTCCGCTGTGCCTAGGCAGTGTATTCTGATGTTTGATAATAAAGAAAACTAAAACTTTAATCCACTTTTCTCACTCAGAGAGGTAGTACATTTACACTACATACGCACCCATCCAGCACATACACATTGAACATTGATATTTGCTGGAAACTATTTGAATATTGTTGGAAAATCGAACCTTGTAGCGCACTTTAAAACTCCTAAAGATAGGTAGGCTAAATAGACTTCCAGATGAGATGAGTCAGGGTGGAAATCCAGAGTGAATTGTGTTACTGACCAGGTGTAGGCCTATCACACAATGGGGCGGAGCTCCCCTAAAAGGGGGCGGAGCTCCCCTAAAAGGCGTCCGATCAGAAACAGTGCAATGCCGCAACACGTCCTACGGAAATAATGATATTTTGAAAAATGTATTCAAAAATCTTTAAAATTGAGGATGCGCACCTTCGTGCCATGTGAAAGCCACATACAAAATCAGAGTTCAGTCTGACTAACGGTCAGAGAGATATGAACTAGCCCAGACCTGGGCATTGGGTGGCCCGTGGGCCACATCCTGCCCGTTGGCTGTCCTCTTCTGGCCCGCATGAGGTTACCCAGAAATTAATACAACCGCAGTGCTTTTATTTTGAAGGCGGTTTACGTACCGACCTGCAAAGACTCGACTCTTTAACTGATAGTTCACAAGATTTATTTCAAACTGTAGCTCCATGAACATAAAAATAAGACATTCCTTGTTCCCCTTGTGAATCCACCGTAAGAGCTAACAAACATTAGCATTAGCACTTGAGCAAACAAGCACTTTTACTATAGTTAAGACAACAAATATAGCCACTAATATATATGATGGAAGAAAATAAACTTTAACAAACCTTGTGTCCTGACAGCCACTATAGAAGCCTTTTTGATACTTTATATCAACTTAATATGAATTACGACGCACTCGTTATTATTTACTCTTTGTTTTAAATTTTTACCGTTCTACATGTTATTTCCTGTCACTACCTTTCAAAATAAAAGCACCTGTTTCACACTGGATGGCGCCTTTTCAAAATAAAAGCATCACAACATTGTAAAACACCTAGAAAATGTACATGAAAAAACAAGCTATATAATACAAATACACCAATAGGAACCTTGCTAAAGGTTATTTACAGTTGTGTTTGAAATAAATGGAAAAGTGATATCGTGATTGGAGTATTTACTACTTTTTCCTGCTATATTTGATTTACTCCACATAAACAGTCTTATCATAACATGTATTCTTATCAGTAGCCGCTCAAAACCAGATAATTTACAGTTTTTTATAAAGCGATTAAATTAATATTAAGCAGAATTTAGTTCCAAGTTTTGGTCCGGCCCCCACAATCTTCGTGGGTCATGTGGCCCCTTGGGAAAATGAATTGCCCACCCCTGCCCTAGACACACACACACACACACACACACACACACACACACACACACACACACAGACTCTTCTTTTATAGATAGATAACATATGTCTGCTCATGTCCAGAAGCATCGTTCCATTGACTCTAGTTGCGTCATGTCTAAAGTTTGCATTCACACATTTGAACAGACCTTCAGGTTGGAGTTGTGAGTCTGCTCTCCATCTGTCCAACTTTAATCCAGAGTGGGTTATCGCTTCTAGACATGAAATTTGGTCAGGGCATTTGTGACCCCAGGTACATGATTCCCAACTAGTTTGATTATCTTTCTGACCTTTTCTCCACACCACCCTTTCCATTTTGTCTTTGTCTTTGTCTTGGTAGGCTGACAACTATGAATCTGTCCTTCATGAACAAAATAATCTACGGCAAAATGTATGGCTCTAATGCCAGTGTCTTGGACAGATGAATGCATTGACTGACTAATGCTGTCATCATTCCACCCCACGCTTCATAAAGCATTTTGGAAGGGGCCTTAGTAGCAATAGTGAGTAGTTAATTTAGTGGGTAGGAGGGAGGAGGGGTTGGATGCTGCACAGCTGGTCAGTAATTTCACTTTAGCCACTGTTGTCTATGCCCGTCATGCTTGTGTGACTGTTGACAATTGCTGTGTTTTCCTCCACGTGCTGTTTTTCTCCACCATCACTCTTCAATTTCTCCATTCTTTTCTGTTTTCCCCAAACCTGCCATGATCTGTCAAACTCTACTGGCAAACCCTTTTCATTTCCAGAGGCTTGAAACATTGAAGTCAGACACCTCAGTGTAAAGCCTCACCTTCACAAAGCCAACTCCCCTCCCAGGAAAGTCAGAGCAAAGTCACATCAATTAAACAGCTCTGGTTGCTAATTAGCTGGTTAATGTGTCAGAGGTGTGTAGGAGAGAATGTGGAGGCTAATGAACACATTTATTACCACTAGCTTGTGTTTTTACTCCCCTTCTGAATGTGCTGTGGCTGGCCAGGGTTTTAGTCTTGACAGGAATTATTTTTCATATCCAAATGTAAGACAGAAGAATGGGTCAGATTTAGGCTACGTTTACATGATGACGGTCTGAACAGAAGGGAGGAAATCTGTGTGCATAAGGTGACGCAAAAGTGTGTGAATTGGATTGTATGCATGCCAGGCAGCATCACTTAAAGCGATAAGAGCATCTTTGGGCATGTGGAAGTTTTCACGCCACGCATTTTCATCAGCTTCTCCTTCCACAAAGTTTTGTGCAATTTTTGCCATTAAGTGTAGCAATAGCATATTTAGAAATATAGTACATTTCAGAAAAATTTCCCATCCACGGGGCCAACCAAAGCGGTCTCATCAGCTTCTTCCTTCATGTTCACTGTGGTTTGTTGTTGTCTGAACTCATGAACGCTAGTTGGTGCTCCAGTATAATCGGTCCGCCTGAAACTCATCCAGTGAGAAACGTTCCGCGGTGCAAAAATAAGTGCGATTAAAATGCGTCACTTTTTTTTTTACATGTTCATTTTTGTGTAATTAATTAATCTTAATTAACGCGTTAAAGTCCCGGCCCTAATATTTATATATCCATCCATCTATCCATCCATTCTCGTCCGCTTATCCGGGGCCGGGTTGCGGGGGCAGCAGGATAAGCAGGGCATTCCAGGCCCCAGGCTTACCAGTTGTGTTTTAATAGGTAACTTGTAACCTTATTGAAAGATGCATCTTTGCTGTGTGCAACAAAAAGATATTCACGCTGTCTCTGTGCTCCCGAACCTCTGCTAACATAGTGAGATGTGCACTGAACCCAGTGGCAGCTCAGCTATAGCAGCTAAAATCACTTTGACAGAAGCAGGTGCTGCTCTCCTCTTTGTCGCTGCAGTCATAGCTAATGGTGGCATAGACGGATTATCATGACCACGGGCCCTGGACACAAACTCGCCCCGGGCCCCTGCCTACACACGCAAACAGTGTGCGCGCAAAGGCGCTCTTCCCATTACGCACATAACAACACCGGGCAACACACAACCACACAAAATAACTGTCATTTTAGGTCTGTTTGTTTGGCACCTGCCACGTACAGGACGATATACACATTGATGGATTATCATGACCACGAGCCCCTGTCTACACACGCATTATGTGCGCGTGCAACGGCGCTCTTTCCATTTACGCACATAACAACACCGGCACACACAACCACACAACATTACTGTCAGTTTAGGTCTGTTTTGTTTGCCATGTACAGGACGATACATATATTATGGCAGAGACAGAAAGCTCAAATAGCCAGCCCTTGTAGTATTAATTAAAATATAGGTAACCACCTTTTTTTAAAAACGAAACTATCAACCAGCGCATCCAGAGTCCCATTAATACTCTCTCTCTCTCCCTCGCACTGGCCGGCGCACACTGACGCACTTACACACACAAATACAGCACATGCCATGGAGGAGTCATGTTGCCATGGTAATAAACAAATGCACTAAATCGCGCTAATATGTTCAGACCGACCGTCCGACTACAGTCCTAGAAACTACTCACCTAAACCACCGGCTCTTTCCTGGCCTTCTTCGAGGAAAAGTCCTTGATAAAGTAATCACAGTCCAACTCTCTGACCAGTTACATAGTGTGGTTTCAGCCTTTTTCTTTCCTCTGTTTTCGTTTAGCTGATCCACTGAGCGCCCACGTCTCCATTTTAAAAACGCACTTTTTTCAACTTTGACCCCAGTGACCAGCGTATTGTGTCATCACACATTACTGATTTAATCTTATAATTTCTAAAGCATTTAATTGATTTTATTATCATACTACATTTTCAAAGCCATTCATTCCAATATATTTTTAAATTGTACCAAAAAAAAAAAAAATCTGAAGGCCAAGGGCCCCTATTGGCTCTAGGGCCCTGGGCACAAGCCCACTTTGCCCATGCGGTAATCCGTCTATGAATGGTGGGTTAACTTTTTCAAATTTCTGCAATGGCTGTCTGTGACCATGGCAACTACAGAAACCACATTGAGGGAAATTATTTTACTGATCCCTGAAAGGTCCAAGAAATAATCTGCATTTTCCCTAAAATGTCAAACTGTTCCTTAGTGAGGCTCACATTGGTCTACATTTTGCTAGGGTGGGTTTGGCATATTTAGAATCTCAAAAGGAAGATTTAATCTTTGTAAATAAGACATTTCAAATCTAATGGAAGCAATTCTATTATTTACTAATGACCTTTATGCTCAAGAGAAAAATAATTCTTTTTTTATTTTGGATAATCAGAGCAGGCTTCATTTTCTTTGAAGTATAGCTGCCCTTCTTTTCTGTTTTCTGGCTTTCTTCTGCCTCAGTCTGTTTCTGTCTAGTTGCAGCTGTTTTCTTTTTAAGTGTAGCCCTGTGGTACTGTAGTTCTCAAAGTTAAACCGTTACAAAAACCTTACCTTTACCTGTGTGTAAAGTGGAAGCATCTCTATACTTCAGTTCTAATTCAGCATCTCAAGGTTCACTGGCCTCTTGAGTTGCTTCTATGGCTGCATTCAGACTGCAGGCGAATCTGATTCAAATCAGATTCCTACTCAAATCTGATTATTAGGGCTGACTGTCCACACTGTTTTTAGCAAGTGTCCAAATCGGATATGGCTCTGTTCAGACTGGGCCACATTATTGACTGATCTGACAGGTTGCTATAGTAACGGCGTCAGAGCGTCAGACGTCATATAATTGCGACGGCGACAAAAACAACAAACATGATGGAGGCAGGTCACCTCAGTATATTGGCCTTATTGTGCCGCATAGAGTGACGTCAAGGACAGTCAAAACCGATCTGAGTGTTTGGAGCGGTTCAGACGAGACGCATCTGTCCAAATGCGATCTGAAACTACCTCCCGAAAAATCGGATTACATGTGATTTGTGACTGTTCAGACTTCAAAAGAGCCATCCAGTTCCAATCTGGATGGGCTAAAAATCGGATTTTGGCTGGCAGTCTAAACGAGGCCTATGTGTATTGTCTTATTGGGGGTTTGCGACATTTCGGAAATTCTGGTATCACTGGTATTCCTTTATTATTTATTTTGCTTTCTCTCTAAATTACAAGAAACATGTCCGGTACTCTATGTAGTTAAGTGTTGTCTAATTAGTCTTTTCTGGCCTTGAGCTCTTTCCTCTCTTTTCCTTGTGTGCCATCTTCCCCCTTTCTACCCTGTCTCAGGAGACCATCAGGCTTCGTTTGTGGCTCAACCCAAATCCACTGAGAAATATCTTCATTCAAAAAAATTCTTGCATATCTCCTCTAGAATTGAATCTGAGAGTGAATATACCACCATGTTTTGCGCTTTTGTATGCATTTTTTGTTTTGTAGTCCTTTTCATTAAAGGGGACCACTGTAGTTGTTTTTAATGTGTCAACACTCAAGAAGCCATTTGTTTGCATTTTGCAGCCAAATTCACAATGACAATGTGAATGTTTTACTGATAGGAAATCTTTTCTTGCTGCTTGCTGCAGTAATCCAACTGCACAAGTGTCTTCCATTGCCAAAGGCAGGTACAGAAGCACGAACAATACATGCTGCTGTCCAGTTTCTGACAGCTGTGTAAACTCACGTGCATGAGTACACAAACGCATGCCAAACTACACACACACGCACACACACACATGCAGGCAAATGAATGTACATGTACACCCCCACTCACACATACACACCCACCCACACACAATCCTTTATATCACAAAAGCATTTCATCCATGACAACCTTCTATAAACAATTTCACTGCATCTTTTGTCAGGGCTCCGCTGTTGGTTTCAAAACATGAACACGAGATGTTCACACTGCATGCTTTGTTTTTTATCTGCTGCAAAGCCAGATAGAGATGCTTCACGATTTAACCTCTAAGGATCTTCACTTTAACCACCCAATGTCTCTGTAATAATGCTTGAAATTACCAGAGGGCCCAATTCTGTCAAGACACACTGAGACCTTGAGGTCTTTCAGAAGGCCAGGAGGCTTTTGTCAAACTTCTTGTATTCTGTACAGAAAAAAGGATGGACACACACACACACACATCCACTTGTATATTGTCTGCTCTGATAAGACATTATGTGTTTTGTTCAACTTTGCTTTTCTTATGACTAAATGCTTTTTGGAATATACACTCACCAGCCACCTGTTAAACTGCTTGTTAACGTTAATATCTAATCACATAGCAGCAACTCAATGCGTTTAGATATGTCGACATGGTGAAGACGAGCTGCTGAATATCAAAGTGAGCATCAGAATGGGGAAGAAAGTTTAATGGCTCACTTTTTAGTTATTTTTGAGTTTCTGGAGTGTAGTTTAGTTACTCGTTTTGTTTCCGGGTTTTTGGTGGCTTTTATTTTGCAGTTTTGGGTTTGGGTTCCGAGCACTTCCTCCAGGGACTCTGTGTGGATAGAAGTACGAGGTGGGCGCCACAGCTGTGGATCATTGACGGCAATCAACGGCAGCTTATATTCCCCTCCTCGTCCCTCTACAAGCAGGCCATGTCATTACATCCCCAGCGGTAGACCAGCCTCTAAGTATCGCTCCAGCCTGATCATTTCTCAAGTGTTGTTGTCTCCTCTTGTAACATATTTTTAGCTTTTGTTTTTTCAGTGCCTCCTGCTACTTCTGCCTGCACCTCTGTACACCGCCAGCCTCACGCATTGCTACTCAAACACCTGGACCTCTCCCTTCCCGCTAACCCCTTTCTTACGGTGGCCCTGAGAGCTCACATCGCTGCAACTTAAGAAAGCATATGCAAATACACAAAACACAAGCAAATTGAGAAAACATCTTCATCAATTTGACAACACAAGCGCAGCATTTAGAAAATGCGCTGCAAAGACCACGACACAATAAGTAAACGCGCTGCAAATAGATCAGAACACAACAGAAGTGTTCCCAGAGGACCCTTAAAAGTGATGCACACGTCTGGACACGCATGTGATATTATCACGTTATTTCATGATAATGACATTTTCATGTTATAATGTGATATGTAGCGTTAGCCCGCTAGCCCGTATCAATCGCAAATGATTAATTTACCATTAATTATGGGTTGTCATTAAAAAGACAGTCTGGCAGACAATTGCAGCACATGCAGAGGGTTGGTAGAATTCTAGAAAAGCCCCACAGCCTTAGTTTGCAGTTTGTAACAGTTTGTGAGTAGATTAAGTGAGATAACGATGATAACATTTCAATGACATCATGGCATTTTTTTTACATCTCAGATCACTGTACATGCCCAGTCACAGGTTCTGCTAGCCATTCTGCATTCAAAGCTGAGGATCAAGTGTCGCTGGGCTTTTCTGTTAGAGCCCCCACTCTCTGGAACAACCTCTCTGAGGAGATCAGACTGACGAGCTACTTACCCTCCTTTAAATCCCTCTTCAAAAAACAACATTTTTTTAATGTTTTTATAAGCGTGCTTTCACAGGGTTTGTGGCTTGAATTTACTTTTACTTTTAACTCACTACTTTTTTTTTTGAACAATGTTTTTATGAATTTTCAATAAAAACATACAAAACACATCAACACTTACCACACTAGTTGCACAATGAAAAGCAGGCAAATCTCGCTGCATACACATACATACATACAAAATAAATAGAATAAAATAAGAATTAAAAAACATACATATATAAAATAATTACAATAATTACAAATAATAATAAAAAAAATAATAATACATTTTTTTTAAATGTTAGACACATAGCCTTACAGATTAATATAATCTACTGTTGCTTGAGAAAGTCCATTAAGGGTGCACACACCTCTTCAAATTCTTGCACTTTACCCCTAATTACATAGGTTAGCTTTTCTAATGTAACACACATTGCCATTTCTATAATCCAAGATTGTGTAGAGCAGCCATTCTCAACCTTGGGGTCGGGACCCCAATTGGGGTCGCGAGATGATTTCTGGGGGTCGCCAAATCATTTTGGTAGTCAGCTCTGTCTCCACTGTGTTAAAGTGTTAATGTTTTGTAGTCTTTTTGGTCATTTAATGTCTTTTTTTTGGTCATTTTGTGTTTGTTTTTTTGTCATTTTGTGGGGTTTTTTTTTGTCATTTTGTGTCTTTTTTTGGCCATTTTGTGTATTTTTTTTGTCATTTTGTCTCTTTTTTTAGTCAGTTTGTATCTTTTTGGTCATTTTGTTTCTTTTTGGGCCATTTTGTTCATTTTTGCTTAATTTTATATAATTTTTTGGTCATTTTGTGTCTTTTTCTGTCATTTTATTTCCTTTTTTGGTCATTTTGTCTCGTTTTTTAGTCAGTTTGTGTCTTTTTGGTCATTTTGTTTCTTTTTTTGGGCCATTTTGTTCATTTTTTTGTTCATTTTGTGTCTTTTTTGGTCAATTTGTGTAATTTTTGGTCATTTTGTGTCTTTTTTGGTCAATCTGACTAATTTTTTGCTTAATTTTATGTAATTTTTTGATCATTTTATGTCTTTTTTTTAATCATTTTGTGTCTTTTTGTGGTCAATTTGATTCTTTATGGGTAATTTTGTGTCTTTTCTGACAAATCCCAAAGTAGCAAGTTATTACTTTACAAAAAAAAAATATAAGTGCAAAGACAGAGATGTTTTAGTTGTTGTCTGCTTCATTATTTGTCCAAAATTCGTCGTATCAACTGAGTTTGTATGATCTGAACTGTGCGCGTGAGATTCTGTTCAGTGAGGGGGGGTCGCCGACAACATGCATGTTAAATTGGTGGTCGCGACACAAAAAGGTTGAGAACCACTGGTGTCGAGGATACTTCAGTCTCTCTCCAAGATAGCAACCATCCTCCTGGCATGCAGGAAGCCAAAGATGATCAGAGTCTTACACTTAGGGTTAGTTAAATTTATACATTTATATTTATACAAAGGAATTATCTTAACTTTTATTGTATTGTTTTTTTAACACTTGTGTAGTGTTCGAAAGCTGTTTCTGTACCGTATGTTCACGGGTCAGTTTTTGACCCATGTTTTAACTCGTCCAAAGCACTCAAAAACAATGATTATCGTCCAATATTGTTTTTATTACATCATGACTAACTTATAATGCATTCATAACAATACAACCCTGTTGTAATTTTAGTTTATGGCCCCAAGACACATTACACCATGTATTTTTAAGTTAAAAATGGGATTAAATTCACTAATGAGATGATGCAATAGCATCCACTGTAGTAGCTGATGTGCAACTATGCCATAAAAACTCATGCATACAGAAGAAAACAGCTTGTGAATAGCTGTACACTGTAGTGACCTATATGCATGAAAGGGTTAATGCTAACCCCTAGCAGAGGATTCTTTGATGTTGAACATTAAACGTGTGTGAGGATGCAGAACAATGATCATGAACCACCCCTAGGTGGTTTTCTCACAGTAAATATATATTGTTACATGTAGCTCTGTGTTGTTGTTCAACTACCATGAATAGAGTTTGTTATAGTTATATATATTATTTTGATTTTATTATTTTTGTCTCAGACTTGACAAAGCTGGTCTAGAGTCACAAAAGTCATTATAGAACTGTTTTAACAGGTGGAATATTGAATTCATTTCAGCATACCTTAATCCCTCAAGGGGCAATTGAAGTGAAATTTATATTTTTCGTTGGACAGAGAAATTCATAAAAAAAATGTCCTACAATTTGTTTGCCAACCCACCTCTCCCTTCCTCTTTCTCACCCTGCTCTTTCTCTCTCTCCATTTTACTATCTACCTCCACCCTAACATGGACTGTCCCTGGTCCAGCCTGGCCTTGTGGAGGCTCAGATAACACAGAGACGCCCTTTT